>NW_016107325.1:12668985-12714360 GCF_001604975.1 Cebus imitator
AAAAAAAAAGTCTGGCAAGGTGGTGTGCAACTATAGTCCCAGCTACTCCAGAGGCTGAGATGGGAGGATTGCTTGATCCTCAGGAGGTCGAGGCCACAGTGAGCTGTGATTGCACCATAAGAAACAGCTTCTCTGCCTCACCCTAAGGGTGACTTAGAGTGTTTGTGGGAAGAAGCTTCCTTGGTGATTGAGCAGTGTCTCCTGCCTCAGTGTCGGTCCCTGTGCCACATTTCATAGCTTTTTAAAATGGTGATGAAAAGGCCTCCCATTAAGTGTGGGTTGGAGCTCCTGAAGGCAGAACCACATCTAGGTAGCCAGGGTCAGTTCTTGGTGTTCCAGTTTCTCCTCAGCATGCCTGTGTCACTGAGACCATAAACTTTTTTGTTTTCCTTCTGCTTTCACCCAGTGTGTGTTAAGTCTTGCTTGTTAAGCTCCCACACTTAAATGACTGCTTGCAGAATTGTAAAGGGACTAGGGAGAGAACAAAAACATATGCAGGTGCTGATTGTTAACCAGACAGGATTTCTAAGGAGGGTTCAGGCAGGCATGTGGTTTCGTGTGTGTGTTTTATGTTCATGGTTTTGAGTTTTAGAATGTGTGAAGCTTACTTTTGCTAGCATTAGGTATAGTTTATTTGAAAGAACAAGGCTCCTGAAATAAACATGCCAGTAAACTATATCTTAAGAGTTTAATGAGAACAGTGCTAGGAAATTCCAGCTCTTCACAACGTTGCCTCAAAGGCAGGCATTAGCTATGGGTCTCTAAGCAGGCAAATAGGCTTACCAGGGTGTCAATACCTGTGGTGCGCTGCCCCAGGCTGTTCGCACCTGGTGTAGTGTCAAGCCATATAAGATTGGGCAAAGGGCAAGCAGTAACAATTTAGGACCGTGGCTTACCACTTAGTTGACTGCTGTATCCTGTTTGCCTAGTGCTTTCACAGCTTCTTACCTCCTGCTCTTGCTCAGAACCTACTCTGTCTTAAAAGTGTCCTGGGTAAAAGGAATCTCCTGATTGGGAAGGGGATCTCTTTTACCCCTCAGCCCTAGTTACCAGATGGTCTGTTATTATCACATTTCCCAGGGTAATAATGAGTTTGGGGCAAATCCACTTAGAAGGATAGTTAATAAGAGCTTTCACCTCAACTTTTGATGTTATTCATTACATACTACTTTCTAGTTTTTTGGCATTTAAAAAATATGTGATAAAATAAGTGTTCTTTCTGTTCTTAAAGATAGCTTCATGGTTTTAGGCTGTTTTTCTGATTTCTAAAAAGGAAATAAATTTGAGTTATTGTGTTCTACAACTTTCAAGCAACAGTTTATTCTTTGGTAAGCTGTTTCCCCTTTTTTAGAATTGAAGATGAGACAAAAATGTTGCATTTAAAGCAGAACCAGACCTGGGAAAGCCTCTCTCTCCATCAATCACCATTCCACTTTCCAGCCAATAACTAATCCTTTATTCAGGGGTCAAATCTAAGAATTTCTGTACTTTCAGATTGTCTAAAGCTTCTCTAAATTGAATGCACTTAGCTGCTAGAAATTTCTTACTGCCATATTTTAAAGCCAATATGAAAGAGTCTGGCTGCTGTTCTGAATGAGAACTGCTAAGGTAAATAGGGTATGATTATATATTTTGGATGTTGACAACAGGTTATACTTATCTTTGCAGGTAAAGTTGAACATAGTCTTTTTGTTTCTGGGGCCCAGTTCAAATCTGTGGCGAGAGGGAGAGATGGAGATGGGAGTGTGAACACAGATGCTGATTGATCCTCTGCCATGTGTGCACAACAAAAGGGAGCATAGCTTCCTGACTTTGGCTTAAAATTCCATCTTGGAGAAACGCTGATTCAGCCACCATTATACCCTAGTGGGTATTAGCTCTAAACCCCAGCACTCAAATGTGTAATCACTTGCTTGCCAAATGTTCATATGGCATTGTTAGAAAAATGCTGTTTTTTCCTAGACTTTTTACTCTATGTATAGCATTCATACTGAAACGTGCACAAAAGGACTTATCACAGCGAAGGGAATACACCGTGTGTTCATTAATCAGAACTGAGATCGAGGATCAGAACATTACCCCAGAAACTTTAAAAATCATTTGCAGTATGAAGATGAAAGGGCTAATTTATGCAGCAAAACTCATTATTCCACTTAAGGAATAGTAGGTTCCTTATAGAGGAAAACACAAGCTCTAGTAATTGTCATTACCAAGAGAAACTTCTTTCTTCTCTTTGTGCTAAGTTTGTGCACATGCTTAGATATGTGTGTGTGTTTTTGTTATGTACAAAATCTGATTAGTATTTGGCCATCGAGTTTAATAAAGAAATTACTGAAAAAGGAATGGGAAGAGGATGTGAGAGTGTGAGACAGTAAGAGAAAGGCTGTAGTCAGGACATCCATTTTCTTTTCCACCTTGTTTAATTAATGCTACTGTTTTATAAGAATAGGCACTAGTAAAGAGGCAAAAATACAGTGTCTTTTTAAAAAAACAAATTAAGGATGTTAAACAGGGGATAGTTGTATAAGTTTGTTGACAAACATCTGGATTTTGTTCCTTGAATATAGATGGTCTCACACAATTTGTCATTTGAGACAGTGGAATCAAAGCTATCCAGTACTTTGGATTTGAAAAAGCCAGATACTTTGAACACACAGTATTGGTTTGTGACATTGGAATACTTTATTTGCTTTGAAAATAATGTCTTTAAAACTTGCAGTGCTTCTGTTCACAATAGCAAAGACCTGGAACCAACCCAAATGCCCGTATGCCCAAGTTCTAGTATCTCTACAAAGAGGGCACAACAACTTTCTTCCAAATTATTTATGCCTGAGATGATTGTTTTTTGGGGCCAGTTTTAAGTGGATCTTCTGAATTTTTTTCAGTTTTCTTAGAAATCTAATGACACAATATATAATAAATCTTAGTGCAGTATTGTGTCAGTGGTAACCATTTGTTAGTTTCTAGGACATTAATTTTAATTTGTGGATTTAAAAATATTTAAATGTGTAGCATGATTAACCATGCTACAAAATTGTATTTGAAATATTTAGAATATGAAGACTCTTAACAGTTATTTTTAAAATTACTAATGATATGTCTTATTGGGAAATTCTCAGTACAGGAAAACACAGACACACACGCACAAACGCACACACACAGCTACCTCTCCATTTTTGCTGTTTCTTCTATCTCACTTTCTTTCTTGATGAGTCCAGAATTCGCAATTGATATATATGTCCTTTTGGACCCTTTTCGATGATGTACCTACATATATATATGTATATGGAAAGATGAAGTTGCTTAAAACATGAGTGATGCCAGGTGGTGGCATGCACTTGTAGTCCCAGCTACTCCAGAGGCTGAGGCAGGAGGACTGTTTGAGGCCAGGAGTTGAAAGCTGCAGTGAGCTGTAATTGCACCTGTGAATCTGTACTCTAGCTGATCAACACAGCAAGATCATGTCTCTTAAAAAACAAAAGAAAATATGAATGGTATACTCTAAGTCTTGCTCTGAAACTTAGTCTTTTTTTTTCACTTAAGAACATGTATTGGGGATTTTCCAGTGTTGATGAATGTAGAGCCATTTTCTTTTTAATGTGATGACACAGCATCCCATTATGTGGGTGTTTCCTAGTTCATTTAACTGCCTCTCCATAAATGCTATAGGAGACAATGCAGTAACTTCATTCTTTTACAAACTTCTTTGTATTTAGGTATTTTCCCCTAAACTGACATAAAAATGTAGAATTTATGGGTCAGAGGATGTGCAGAGTAAAATTTGATAAAAGTGTTGAAAACCTTTCAAGACAAATTATACCAATTGGCATCCCAATCAACACAGTATGAGGAAACCCATTCCTCATGTCCTCTCCACCATGACTTACCCTGCAGCAAATAGAATGTAATTTTGATAAACTTAATCTGTAAAGAAAACAATTATTTTAACATGATGACTTTCCCAAAGAACAGCAGGTTGGGATGCTGGTTAGGAAGGAAATTTAATAATATCTGCCATAACAAGACATTTTGACACTCTTTAAAGAAATGGGAATGATAATCATAAAATACAATGAGAAATTCAGGTTTATACATTTGAACTCTATGACATCTATTGCAAACATTTGTTTAACAAACATATCTCACCCCTCCCAATTCATTGCCTTAGGATTACTTAGCTAACAGGAATGGTGAGTTTTATATTCTTTTACAACAAATAAAAGTCAACCATAAGTTACCTTGAGCAAGAAATCACAAATGAAGAGTATCTGTCCTTGTATGGGGCTTCCTAATAATTTATTATCAGAATAGTTACCTTACAATTAAGCTATTCTGATGGTAGAAACATTTTCATTCAGCAAGTAAGCAACAAGTAACCAAGATTCAGCAGTCACTATGAATTGAGAATTCAAGAAGACTTTACTTCTAAAACTAGACTGTTCTTTAGCATAGTTGATTGCCTGTTTCATCCTATTTTTTAGTCACCATATTGTCTCATTGTGCTTGTCTACTTGTTTTTAACGCCAATAGAATGGCATGTATTAACATTTTTTGACTTTTGTGAAAATGTTCAAATATAGAGAAAAGCTAAAAAAAGGTGCCATGAACATTCATATTCTTGCCACCAGAATTCAATTATTATTAACATTTTATCATATTTATTCCATACCATGCAAAGTAAATTACAGCTATTATGACACATCACTAGTGAGTAGTTGAACATGATCTATCTTCTAAGAATAAAGACATTCTAGGATGGCTTTTTAAAAGTAACTTTTTGAAAAGGAATTTTACATTGTGGAATTAATTTTTTTTTCTTTTAAAAATGTATAGCTTCAAAGTGGTAGAGAACTTATGGCTTATGGATTTGGTAAAATTACAAGGTAGAGGGAGACCATAAATGTAGACTCAATGATTAAAGTTAATGGCTATATACACAATAAGGCTAGCAGCGATATTTTAGTGAAAAATGAGTGATTATATATAATATTTTGAATGGTATTTTATGGAAGTTGTATCCAAGGGTTTGAATTGGGAAAACGTAAGTTTACAAGAAGTAGCCAACTAGTTTCTTAGTAATATTTCTTGGTTTTAGAAATTGATATAAAGCACATTGGCTCATAGATCGGGCTGTTAGGCTTAGTTACAGCAAGCAAACTTTCTCAAGATCGTTGGCTTCTGCCCCAGTGTGGTAGTGTTTGTGCTTCTGTGGGTCATGTTTGGTCTTGCAACATGGTGGCTTCATGGCTTAGTATCAGACATTTGTTAATGTAGAATAAAACTACCCTCTCACATGCAAGTCCACACTCAATATTTTTTTGTTAGCTAGAGAAGCCTAAGGCACTAAGTTGGAAAGAGTTCAAATGTATGACATACGTTTATGAAATAAATGATCACAATAGATGTGGGGTTCAAAATTATAAACTAAAATAAACTTGTGCTATTATTACTATTGTTTCTATTTCTGAGGTACAGAGAAAGAGTAGTAAAAGACGTTAGCTTATTTCCTCAAATCAGTGTTTGGACAGAACAAGGAGTGGCAGCTTCCAGCCAGTGTATTACTTAAGCTCCTCTCTGACATCCTCTTTTACTTATCACCCTTTTATCACCTTGCCCAGTGTAATTCTTGGAGAAGGAAGCTAATAAAGAAGAAAAATCAATGCATGCATATTGTGAAAAAGTGTCAAACGATAAAATAGGGTATACCATGAAAAATAAAACTCTCTACTCAGAGACAACCATTTGCAACTGCCTTCTGGAATATTTTCTATGCATATTCAGGTATATATATCTTAGGGCTGTGTCTTAGGTTCTCTAGAGAAAACCAATAGGACGGATGGATGGATGGATGGATGGATGGATAGATAGATAGATAGATAGATAGATAGATAGATTAGATAGGTTAGATAGATTAGATAGGTAGATGAGAGGAGATTTATTAGGGGAATTGGCTCATATGATCATGGTGGCTGAGACGTCCCACAATAGGCTGTCCGTAAGCTGGAATCCTTGCACTATCAGTACCTTGGCTCAGTCCAAGTGAAAAGGCCTGAGAATGTAGCAGGGACTGCTGGTGTAATTCCTGGGGTCCCAAGGCTGGAGACCCTGAGGTCCTGATGTGCAGAGGTAGAAGGAGAAGAGTGTGTCCTAGCTCTAGGAGAGACAGGAAATCCTTTTCCTCTGTTTTTGTTCTAGCTAACTCCCCAGGCAATTGGATAGTGTCTGCCTGTATTGAGGGCACATCTTCCCCACTTAATTTACTCAGAGTCACATGCTGATCTCCTCTGGAAACACACTCATATACATACCCCAAAATAATGCTTAACCAGTTCTTTAGGTATGCCTTAGTCCAGAGAAGTTGACACCCAAAATTAACCATCACAAGCTGCTATGACAAAATACCATAGACTAGTGGCTTTAAACAATAGAAATTTATTTTTCATGGTTCTGGAGACAAGTCTAACATCAAGGCACCAACACATTCAGTGTCCAGTGAGGCCCCTCTACCTGGTTGGCAGAAGCTTTTTGTCTTTTTCTGTATACTCACATAGTAGAGGGAGGGAGGAAAGGAATGAGAGAGAGAGAGAAAATTTCATAAGGGCACTAATTCCATTCATGGTGATTCCACCCTTGTAATTACTTCTCAAGGCTCCACACCCTGCTTACATCATTGGAGTTGTAGGCCTCAACATACAGATTTTGGGGGACATATTCAGTCCATAGCAATACATCTCTCTACATTTTATTTAATACAAACTATGCTCATTTGTACTTCGTCTTTCATTTACTATATCTTGAACATCTTTTTATGGAAATATTGAAAAGTCAACTTTTTTCTTGTAAATGGTTGTGTAGAATCTTTAACATTTTATATATCGTATATAATGCATGCATTTATTGTAATTTATTTAACCACTCCCCTATCAGTGCATCTTGAGATTATTTCCAATCATATGCTATTAAAAGCAATGTCACGGTGGCAGCTTTTGTACATCTGTCTTTCTTTCCATGTGAATTACCTGAAATTTCTATTAGTGTGAAGTGGCTGGGACTGTCTGAATTTTGATAAATATGGGAGAATTGTCCCCTTAGGGGATTGTACTTGTTTATATATTTCCACTAACTGAAGGAATTTCTAATAGTATGATTGAACTTTCAGATGCTTGCCAATTGACTGAAAAATGATATTATTTTAACTTGCCCTTTTAAAAGTGAAGTTAAGCATATTTTCATATGTTTTAAAGCTACTTGTATTTAGTTTTCCATGAATTACTTAATGTTTTTGTCTTTTAAGGAGTGTTTATTGTTTTATAAAGGCCTTCTATGCAAAAAGAAAGAAATTTTCTCTTTTCCTTGTATGCTGAGAATATTTGCTTACGCGTTTTATTTCTTTTGACTTTATGATATTTTTCTTTGGCTGAAGATTTCAAGTTTTGTATAGTCTGATCATTCAGATTTTTTTTTTCTTTTCCTCAGAGTACTTTCTCTTGAGCTAGTCACTTTCCCCAGAGAACAGCTTTTCTCTAGCCTGCTTTATGGTTATAAGCCTACCACCACCATTTTGAAAGCTGAGCAGGGAGCTAAAGATTGATCTTAGTCCTGTTTTGGTCACTGTGCTCAGTGTTCCAAAAGCCAGGTCCTCTGTAATTCAACCTCCCCATGAGTAAACCATCCCTCTCTACTGGGGCTGGGGAGAGTAGTCACTGGATTTCGGGGACCTAATCTGGAGGTGTACATGTTCCTTATACAGACTTTGGACCAGTACCCTCCTCCAGCTGAACTTTGCTCCCTGACCTCCAGAGGTATCTGGTGCCTACAGTTATCAAACATTTCTCACGTTCTTTAGTCTAAAGCTGTCCACTCAAAGTGCGAACCATAGACCAGCAGCCTCTGCCCCATCACCAGGGAGCTTGTTAGAAATGCAGCACTTCAGGCTCTACCTCAGACCTGTGGACTCGGAATCTGCAGTTGGTGGGCATCACCAGATAATTCTTGTGTATATGAAAGTGTAAGACGTCTTTCTTTGATTTCCATCCCTGGAGACTTTTATCATTGGAGATGGTTAGGTTTCAGTTGTCTCCACTTGACTTAACCAGTTACCATGGCCCTTCTGCCTTGGGTGACATCTCTTATCTATTATCATCATCATTAGTCCTTTTAGAATTTTACCCTGTTTAATCTTTCCGGATTTTATTGGATCTCAGGAGGTATTAGAGATAAAAACATTTATTTACTATAGCTAACAAAATTCTGTCTTTGAATATTTTATTATTTTTTTGTTTAAAATTTTGAGCCATCTTGAATTAATTTTGATTTTGGTATGAGAGATGAGAACTTCATTAATTTTGAGGTCAGAAATGGGAACTCCAGATTTAGTGTTCTTTCCAAAGTTGGCCACCAAGTAGTCCCAACATGATTCATTGAATAATCCATATTTTTTTCTCTGATTTGAAGTGCTACCTTGATCATATTCTAAATGTCTACCCTACGATGACAATTTTAATTATTGTAACTTTATAATTTATCTTACTAGTTAGTGCTAATTTCTCTTCATTTTTAGAGACAGAGTTTAAAACTGAGTTAAAATAAGTGATTTCTGCATTTCCCACTTATTTTCATCTGTATTTTTATTTATTTTATCTTATTCAAAATGGTAGGGTTCATTAACATTTTCATTTCTAACTAGATTTTTTAAATATGTCAAGTATATATGCATGTGTGTGTGTATATATAATTTTTAAATTATAGACTTTCTTTTCTTTTTTTTTACATGTGATAAATTTGAAGCCATTCCTAGGAGAATCCATTTCTTTCTATGTTTTGGGAAGGGCACAATGTAAATACTGTTAAATTCAATAGAAAGCTTAATGCCTTTATATGGTATGACAGGCAGGTTGAGTGTTGCGATTACTTGTGCCCAAGCCTGAGACGTTAAATACCCTTTCTTATCTTTACCAGTGGGCCTGTCCTAAGCAGAGGTCTGACATTTGAATTCTCCTACCACCACTTATTAGCGCTGTGACATTGGGTAAGCTAAAGAACGACTCTGATCCTGTGAAATGGTGATCATTTTTTCCTTTCAAACAGTGAAGATTGGAATTAATGCAGTAAAGTGCTTAACTGCATCCTTGGCCCATATCAGGTAGCAGCCAATGGGTTCTGCTTCTTTAAACTTGTGAGAGAAATTGATATGGACAAGTCTTGGGGTCTGTTAGTCAACAGGACACTAAGTTCTTTCCTCCACCAGATATGCTAGTGGAGTAAAAGTATAGGGACTCTTCCCAGTGTCTTTGCCTTAGCATATGTAATTGACTTTCAGTTGTCCACACTAATGGAGAGGAGAAATGGTAGGAGTAAATGACAATAGATAATGTGTTAAGCCTTTAAATATATCTAGGAATTCGTCTGACAATTACTTTTGCAGAATACAATAATAAAATTTCATAACTGGAAGAGAACTTTGAAATTACAAAACCCCTTAATGTTAGGGATGAAAAAAACAGACCAAGAAAGTAATGACTCATCCAAGATCATACAGTGGTGTGATCTTAGTGGCAGAGCTAGGATCAGAAACACATGTTAATGCCAAGTTCCGGGTTCTTATTTTATCTTTTAAGGTTATATTTGCTTTAAGTGCATGTCTAAAGTCACTAAAGTGTCTGAGAACTGACATCTGAGACCTCAGCCTAGTGTAGGATAAGGGACATATGAGCTTGGAGGAACAGAAATGCTTTTGAACTTCTGCTGAGTTTTTTTGAAGCCAGATATTAGGGTTTGAGCAACTAAATTTAGGGTAAAAAGCTAGAACTGGGGAAAATTATGTGTAACAGAGTAGACATATATCTAAGTCAGAATAAAAGGGAAATGTTGGAACCCTCAGACAAGCCAGAGTCTGTTGAGGACATAAATTGTGGATAGAAGTCCTGCATAGGCTGTGGAGTCCATGTCAGAAAGATAGCCAAGAATTAGGAGCACACTCCTATCATGGGCAAGAGCAAGTGGCTAGAAATCCAGGCGTACTAGTGCTACATTGACAAAGCATGCAGGAATGAAACATCACTTTGAAAGTTGCTGGGCACCAACCTGGGCTTGACTCGCAAAGAGGAACCTGCACTGAGGATCCCTGAGGAGCTTGTGGTTTGAAAGAGGGACAGTTACAAGTTATCAGCAGCAAGCTGACTTTGCAACTGAGCAACATTTTTTGCCTGTGCTCAGAAAGTTTTTGATTTCCTGATCAAGTCAGGTCAACTGTAGGTGATTGGGGCTTCTAGGTGTAAACATCGAATAGAGTGAGTAAAATAAATCCTGGATAATTCCTGGCTCGTGTTTATTAGCTCCAGATCTGAAGCTGTCCTTTAGAATATCATAAAGCTCTTCAATGCCCAATGTTTCTTTTGACTTTAGTATTGAGAAATAAATGCTTGATCTTTTATGTAAGTGGGAATAACATTGAAATCATGGCTTAGCTGAAAGACCAGTTGTTTCTCCCAAATATGGGTTTACTTATTGAGCTAATAAATCATTCTTATATAAATAGGAACATCTATTATCCTCTTCTGTCTTGATGAATTTGAAGTAGTACCAGCATGAGTACATTTGATGTAGGAATAGTTTTGGTTCAGAAGTATTTCCTGGCTGGGTGCGGTGGCTCACACCTGTAATCCCAGCACTTTGGGAGGCTGAGGAGGGCAGATCACAAGGTCAAGAGATCGAGACCATCCTGGCCAACATGGTGAAACCCTGTCTCTACTAAAAAAAATACAAAAATTAGCTGGGCGTGGTGGTGTGTGCCTGTAGTCCCAGTAACTCGGGAGGCTGAGGCAGGAGAATTTCTTGAACCTGGGAGGCGGAGATTGTAGTGAGCTGAGATCACGCCACTGCACTCCAGCCTGGTGCCTGGTGACAGAGCGAGACTCTGTCTCCAGAAAATAAAAAAGAAAAAAAAAAAAAGAAATATTTTCCTTTAGAAAACAGTAATTTAAGCGTAGGTTGAATTTTTGAATAACTTTAGAGAAAACCTTTAAAAACACTTTTCAAAGACTCTCAACAATTCTGTTATGGAAGCCTTAGAAATCCAGTATATATGAACAATTTTGATTTGTGGAATTTGTAGTTAGACTACAAGTGCTGATGAATTATGGCATTTAAACTTGAATCATAGTCTTTTAGGGAAAAAGTTAAATGAGGTTTTAAATTTGGACTTGGATGAATCTTGAATGATTATGGTTAGTGGACCTTAGAAACTAAAATAGCTTTTCTTGAGTTTATCTTGATTTAATTGAAATGAAGTTAAATGCATGCTAATTTCTCATTTGCTAACTGGATTTAAATAATCAGCTATAGTGGTCTAGATCAATGGTCTTAGAAATTAGTCAAACAAAGCCACTGAAAGACGAGTGAGTGAATCTGTGCACTTGTTGAAGCTGTTAGCTTTTGTGGGTTTCGTAGCCACAGAAGCTAAAGTAACCTCTCACCATGTGCCTCTCACCTAGTTCAGGAATGTTGGCTTCCCAGAAAATGCACAGTACAAGTTGTGCCTTCAGCTTTCTCACACAATGAGTCATATTATGACTGGTCTTGCTTCTGTTCTGGTGTAGTGCATAATTCATGCAAAAAATTTGATTTCAACTGCATCAACTTCAAAGGGCTACAGTCAGGCATTTATCTGGAAGGATTTGCTAAGAGAAAAGTTTCTGTTTTTGATATATACAACTGGAAACTCACACTATCTTTGATCAATGCAGTGGCAAGGAGCTGAAGGCAGTTTTTCAGTTTGCAGGCTTATTTTTAAGTCCTTTGTTTTCCTTGAATTTCCAGAAGCTCTCCAGGATGAAAGAATTCTTGGGTTTATCTTTGCAAGAGCTCATCTATAAATAGAAATAAAGTGTCTAATAATTGGAATTGCTGCTAATAAAATAGCCATTTCTTAAGTATTGTATTGGTAGTTTAATCTTGTAAATTCCATTATAGCCCAATAGATGATGAGTTCATGTCTGTTGCATATGATGGTCTGAACAGCATAAAAAGTCTGAAGGCAGGAGTAAAGAAAAACAGTAATAGGTTTAACAGTGCCCAGTTCATAATGGCTGTAGTATTTTAGTAGCTGTAGTGGTGGTGGTGTCAGTGTTAAAGATTATGGGTAACATTTATGGTAGCTATGTTACTGCCGTGCACTATTCTTAGAGCCTTACATAGATTATCGCATTTAATCCTCACATAAACTCTGTGAAGTACGTACTACATTTACTTCTTTTTTATAGATGTGGAGATTAGGCTTATGGAGGTACAATAACTTGTCCAAGATTACATAGCTATTTTTTTTTTTTCTGCTTATAGCACTTTGCTTGGAGTTTAGAGTAGAATCTGTGTGCTTATTGGCTGACTCATCTTGGACTGGATGCTGGTTACTGGCTACTCAAAATTCCTTGAGTTTCAGCTTTCTTCCGTGAAAAATGGGAGGTTGAGGGAGGACCAGTCTCTTTCTAGAGGGAGTCTTTGACATTCTTTTTTTTTTTCCCCCACTGAAAAAGCAGACTTCGTTCACAGTTGGCATCAAATATGTGTCTTTCTCCTGACTTAAAGGAACACTTGAATGTCCCACCCTTGCATGGTAGGGAAGCAGGGATCAAGAGATGAGATACTTAACCAGCCATTCTAATATTACGAGCATGAGGAGCTCCCTGGAGCCAGACTTCAGTAAAAATTGAGTCCAGTCAACTTCGAAAAAGGAAGATAAGATGTGTTTTACCTTCCTGGGGTTAATCCCTGGGGATTGAAATAGTACTTCATATTCTCTCACAGTAGAATAGAATGTACTTTCTTTGTGAAAATAAATGAATAACCAGGCATATTAGAAGATAATGAGAAAATACTTATGAACATCCAGAACAGTGGTTCTTAAATTTCAGTTGGCATCTGTGAACAGAAGGCTGGGTCTCACCTCCAGAATTTCTGAATTAGTAGATCTGAATTCGAATTACATTTTTAACAATTACATTTGTAACAATTACATTTTTATATTTTATCCCCTGGTTATGCTGATGTTGCTAGTCCAGGGACCACACTTTGAGAACTACTGGTGTAGAATATATCTCTGTGTATTCAAAATATTGTGCCAGAATGTTCAAAGCTAAAAGGTAGGCTATGCTTATTAAAAGCACAATCAAGAGAAAGTTCTACATGTCACTGAATACAACAAAGTGCTGTTGTTTTAGTATCTTAATCTTGAGCAGGGAAGAAAGTAACTGTCCACTCTAACCACACTGGTAAGGGTGACATATACCTTCATAGACACATAATCTTTAAGTCTCCTGAACTCAGTGTTCTTCCTCTTTAACTGCTGGAAATGCTCAACTACTTGTTGATGGTGTTTTTTGGGGAGAATTTATGCTCACTTATTTTTTAGGATAAGTATGTGTGGGTTTTTCCCCCCCTTCAGATTAGAACAGAGACTTTAGCGTCTTTTCCTTCCAAATTTTTCTCATTAAAAGCATTTGGCATTTAAGTCCTGATATGTTGGTATTTTTAGCTATGTGAATACTCATTGGAAGCTGCCCTGGGTCCAGCTTTAAGGGGATGTGAAGGGGGCCCTTTCCACAGATAAATCCCTGGGGACAGAAATAACACTTCATATTATTTTGTCATGGAATAGAATGCACCTTCTTTATGAAAATAAACAAATGAATAACTAGGCATATTGGAAGTTAATGAGAAAAGAAAGCATAGAAAATGTAGGCAGGCTCTCATTAGGTGATTTTCTATTTCAGCTGTTTGCTTCAGGCTTATGAAATTGGAGAAAATGAAAATATCCTTTGGTGCCATGTAAAAATCTTGACCCTTAAGTAAGAAAGAAAAACACAAAAGGTGACACACTGCCTTGCTTTTTAAATTTTTTTTTTTTTTTTTTTGAGATGGAGTCTTGCCCTGTTGCCCAGGCTACAGTGCAGTGGCGTGATCTTGGCTCACTGCAACCTCTGCCACCTGGGTTCAAGTGTTTCTTCTGCCCCAGGCTCCCGAGTAGCTGGGACTACAGGCATGCACCACCATGCCCAGCTAATTTTTGTATTTTTTACTAGAGATGGGGTTTTACCATATTGGCCAGGCAGGTCTTGAACTCCTGACCTCAAGTGATCCACCCTCCTTGGCACCTCCCAAAGCATTGGGATTACAGGCGTGAGCCACTGTGCCCAGTCAGTGCTGGGATTACAGGCATTTAACCACTGCCCTGGCCCAGCTGTAACTGTTAGTGAGGATCCCATGCCATTCCTAAAGCTTATAAAATCCTGTTTATATAGGAACTTTGCAGCTTTGTCACGCATGCAGTGTTTTAGATCTATTTGCTATATTTTGCTTTTCTTTTTAAAATACCTGTTGCATTAATATTATCTGCCTTAGATGGTAAGTTCATAAAAGTGAAGGGATATGCTGATATATTTTACAAATCATTGATGAACACAGCTTAATACTCTGGTAATGGTTTTCTGAGTAAAGAGGGAATAGCCACTATGGATAAATATGTTAGCAGAGAGGAATTAAAAATTGGGAAAAATAAGAATAGGATTTTGGATGAAATTAATATAGCCAATCTGTATATTAATATTTTGATTATTATGTGACATTTTCTTCATACTTATTTTTATTGCATTTTAGGTTTTAGGGTACATGTGAAGAGCAAGCAAGATTGTTGTATAGGTACACACATGGCAGTGTGATTTGCTGCCTTCCTCCCTATCACCTATGTCTGGCATTTCTCCCCATGCTATCTCTCCCCAACTCCCCACCCCCTGCTGTCCCACCCCTATTTCCCCCTGACAGACCCCAGTGTGTGATGCTCCCCTCCCTGTGTCCATGTGTTCTCATTGTTCAACACCCACCTATGAGTGAGAACATGTGGTGGTTGATTTTCTGTTCTTGTGTCAGTTTGCTGAGAATGATGGTTTCCAGGTTTATCCATGTCCCTACAAAGGACACGAACTCATTGTTTTTTATGGCTGCATAGTATTCCATGGTGTATATGTGCCACATTTTCCCTGTCCACTCTATGCTCATTCTTTACTTTTAATCTATCTAGGACTTGTGTTTAAAATAGATTTCTTGTAGGCAGCATACAGTTGGTTCTTGTTATTTTGAAAAATCTCTTTTTACAGGTGTGTTTAGATTGTTTTAATGTAGTTATTGATGTGATTGGATTTAGATGTACCATTTTGTTATTTGTTTTCTGTGTATTCCCTCAGTTACTTGTTTCTTCCCCCTTTTCCTACCTTCTTTTGGGTTATTTGAATCTTTTTAGTATTCTATCTTAATATTCCATATTAGCTATTTTGCTGTCTTTGAAAAAAATACTTTGGTGGATGCTCTAGGAATTACAATGTAATATACCAAAACTTTCAGTCTACTCAAGAGTTAATGTTGTATTCTTTAAGTAGAATGTAGAATCCTTTTGATAGAGTTTCCTTTATCCTTCCTCACTCACCTGTTTATTGTCATGGTATATATTACATCTAGATACATTGAAAACCCCACCAGTGTTACACATTTTGCTTTCAGCAATCATATACATTTTAAAGAATTTTTATGTAAACTTTTATAATTACCAAGATATTTATTATTTCTGCTTTTTGTGAAGATCCTAGTTTCTTTCTGGGGTTATTTCCTTTAAGCCTAAAGCATGCTTTTTAGCCTTTTGTAGAGCAGGTCTGCTGAAATGAATACTTTTAATTCTCCTCCATCTAAAAATACCATTATTTACCTTTCTTTCCTGAAGGATGTCATTGATGGATATAGAATTTTAGGTTGGTGGATTTTTTTTCCTTCAGCATTTTAAAGATGTTGTTCTGTTGATTTCTTGCCTGCTTGGTTTCTGATGAGAAATTTCAGTAATTTAAATCATTCTTCTCCTGTAATAATGTGTAACTTTAACCATTGTGAATACTTTATTTTTGCTTTTAAGCAGTTGAGTAAGTGTGAGTATTTTCGTGTTTATTCTGTTTGGGGTTTGTGAACTTCTTGTATTTGTAAATTTGTGTCTTTTAATAATTGGGAAGTTTTCGGCCATTATTTCTTCAAATAGTTCCTTCAAATAATTTCTCTACCATTTTTTTTTTCCTAGAAAACCAGTGACATTAATACTAGAGCTTTTTGATGCTTTCCTGCAGGTCTTGGAGGCTTAGCTCATTTGTCTCAACAAAATTTTTTCCTTTGTTTTTCACATTGGATCATTTCACTGACTCTTCAAGTTCACTTACTCTTTCTTCTGTTATGTATATATTTTAACTTGAGCCATCCTGTGAAGTTATTTTAGATGCTGTTTTTATTTCCACAATATGCACTTGTTTTTCTAGTTTTAATTTTTCTGTTGAGAACTTCTGTCTTTCCATTCATTCCATATCACCATGGAGGATATTTACAATATCTATCCTTTGGGTTTCTCTGAATTGGAATTGGATTGCCTTTTTCCCTAAAACCTGATCATATTTTCCTGGTTCTTGGTGTGTGGAATGATGTTGGATTGTATCCTGGACATTGTGTATGAAATATAGTATAGATTCTGGGTCCTGTTCTAATCTTCTGAATAATGTTGATCTTTTAAAATTTCTTTTAGCAGGCAATAAACTCAGCTAGATTCAGGCTGCATTTCTGTCTTACATTTTTGTGGCTAGTGGTACTAATCTCAGTTCAGGTTTCAAAGCCTTTGTGATGTGCCTCTAGGTCTGCCCCTGTGTGCCTCTCAGGGGTAGTGGTTTCTAGACTTAGTTCAGTTTTCCCAGCTGTTGCTGTACCATTCTGGATCTATGTCATGCATGCACAGCCTAGGGTGAAGCCAGGAATTATGCTGATTCGTGATCAGGATTAGGGGATTCCCTTCTTCATTTTCTTTCTCTTTGTGATTCCCCCATTTTCTCTGGCCTGCGAGGGCCCCTTTTCCAGGTTCCTGTGGTCCTAAAGACTGGGTTCCCTGGAGTATGATTGGCTCAGGCTGCTGCCCTGCTGCTCTGCTGTATAGTGCTCCTCAGCTCTGTGGCTGAGTTCTGCTTCAGGACATAGCTGCCAGAATAAAAGAAAAAGCAAAACAAAACAAAATAAAACTGGAAACTCACTCCTTGTAGATCATTTCTTTACATTTGACTCCTCCAGAATTCATCTTGTTAACGTTTCAATCCTCAGTTGTTGCTCTTTGTATTATTTTGGTAGCTGTTGAGTATTGAGCGCATGCCTCTGCTAAGTTAACAGGACATTTCTTACTCAGGTCACAACCAGTACTTCCCTTTTTTGCTCATCTCTGTCCCAGGGACTCACCTCTTACGGTGTTCAGAGATTTTAGTTGTGAAAAGCAAGAGAGAGAGGCTCTCGTGGGCTTCTACTAGAGAGGAACCGGGGTTCCCTGCTTTTCTTTTGTTTCTGCTTTACAAAAGATGTCATACCTCAAAGGAGAGAATACGTGATGATAGCGTGTATGATGCCAACAGACCTTCCCACAGAGTTTTCAAAGAAGCTCTCTATTTTGCTAGCAAGTGACACCTTGGCATCAGGCTAACTTAAAACAGCAAAATTTCCCCTTTCACTGTTTTGTGAGATGCATTTTGTATTCATACTTTGGGGAGGCAGGTAACATTTTCTGAGGGGAAAGAGAAAAGACCCAAAAAAACTGAGAAACCTAGAAGCAAGCAGTGCCAAAGAGGTGAGAGAAGAGCCTCATTGTCTGCAGGTGGTTGACCGTCATGCTGAGGATGGAGTTTGTGACCTGTCTTCAGCAAATTGCCATTGTCAGCTGCTCTTTCCAAATGACTGTGTGAAAGAAAATAGGGTTACTACATCTGCAAAAGAATAATATGAGGAAGGAAAGAATATTAGGTTAAAAACACTTGAAACTCAGGAGTGATTCTACCTTTGTTCAAGCAGGGCTTTGTCCCTGCATTTGGCTGTTTTTCATCAAAAGCGAAGTCTTAGTTTTTGCTTTGAACTTAATCATTTCCAAGTGACAATCTTTACTCCTTTATATTTGACTTTATAATTACATGTTGGTAAAACAACTATAATTCCACAACCTATCATATTAGTATATTTTCTGTGCTATTTTTTCTTTTCTAGTCTTTGTTTTTTTAATAATGAAAGTGATGCTTATTGTAATAAGCATATTATTTACAATAAGCATTTATTTACAATAATGCTTATTGTAAATAAACAATAGGAAAGTAGACAAAGTAAGAAAGTGGAAACTGACTCCTTGAGATTAACTATGGAACTATGGTTAATACTGTTCAAGTTTTCTAGTTTCTTCTTATTGTTATACTTTAAGTTCTGGGGTACACATACAGAACGTGCAGGTTTGTTGCATAGGTATACACATACCATGGTGGTTTGCTGCACTCATCAACTTGTCACCTATATTAGGCATTTCTCCTAATGCTATCCCTCCCCTCGCCCCCCACCCCTGACAGGCCCTGGTATATGATGTTCCTCTCCCTGTGTCCATGTGTTCTCATTGTTCAACTCCCATTTATGAGTGAGAACATGCAGTTTGTTTTTCTGTTCCTGTGTTAGTTTGCTGAGAATGATGGTTTTCAGTTTCATCCATGACCCTACAAAGGACATGAACTTATCCTTTGTTTTTGTTTTTTCCTTCTTTGACACAGAGTGTTGCTCTGTCGCCAGGCTGGAGTGCAATGGCACAATCTTAGCTTACTGTAACCTCCACCTCCCAGGTACAAGTGATTCTCCTGCCTCAGCCTCCTAAGTAGCAGGGACTACAGGTGGGCGCCACCACACCCAGCTAATTTTTGTATTTTTAGGAGAGGCGGGGTTTCACCATGTTGGCCAGGATGGTCTTGATCTCTTGATCTTGTGATCCACCCACCTTGGCCTCCTAAAGTTCTGGGATTACATGTGTGAGCCACCATGCCTGGCCAAACTCATCCTTTTTTATGCCTGCATAGTATTCCATGGTGTATATGTGCCACCTTTTCTTTATCCAGGCTATTATTGATGGGCATTTGGGTTGGTTCCAAGTCTTTGCTATTGTGAACAGTACTGTAGTAAACATACGTGTACATGTGTCTTTATAGTAGAATTATTTATAATCCTTTGAGTATATACCCAGTAGTGGGATTGCTATGGTATTTCTGGTTCTAGATCCTTGAGGAATCACCAAACTGTCTTTCACAATGGTCGAACTAATTTATACTCCCACTGACAGTGTACAAGCATTCCTATTTCTTTACATCCTCTCCGGCATCTTTTGTTTCCTGACTTTTTAATGTTGCCATTCTAACTGGTGTGAGATGGCATCTGATTGCGGTTTTGATTTGCATTTCTTTCATGACTAGTGATGATGAGCTTTTTTTTTTTTTTCTTTTTGAGACGGAGTCTCACTCTTGTTACCCAGGCTGGAGTGCAATGGCGCGATCTCGGCTCACCGCAACCTCCGTCTCCTGGGTTCAGGCAATTCTCCTGCCTCAGCCTCCTGAGTAGCTGGGACTACAGGCACGCGCCACCATGCCCAGCTAATTTTTTGTGTTTTTAGTAGAGACGGGGTTTCACCATGTTGACCAGGATGGTTTCGATCTCTTGACCTTGTGATCCACCCGCCTCGGCCTCCCAAAGTGCTGGGATTACAGGCTTGAGCCACCGCGCCTGGCCTGATGAGCTTTTTTTCATGTGTTGTTGGCTGCGTAAATGTCTTCTTTTGAGAAGTGTCTGCTCATGTTCTTTGTCCACTTTTTGGTGGGGTTGTTTTTTTCTTGTAAATGTGTTTACTTGTAGATTACTTGTAGATTCTGGATATTAGCCCTTTGTCAGCTGGATAGATTGTGAAAAATTTTTCCCATTCTGTAGGTTGTCTGTTTAGTTTACTCTGATGATAGTTTCTTTTGCTGTGCAGAAACTCATTAGTTTAATTAGATCCCATTTGTCAATTTTGGCTTTTGTTGCCATTGCTTTTGGTGTTTTAGTCATGAAGGCTTTGCCCATGCCTATGTCCTGAATGGTATTGCCTAGGTTTTCCTCTAGGGTTTTTACAGTTTTAGGTCTTAAGTTTAAGTTTTCTTGTTTCTTTTACTGGAAGAGAAATATGCAGTTAAAATTATTCTGGATTAAAAAATTTGTCCTGTCACAATAGCTTTATAGCATAAGCATTTTTAACGATTTGTATACGTAGTTTAAAGACTCTAAATATAGTTTTAATTTTTTTAAAAAATTAGAGGAAACAGCTGAGGGGTATACAATGAGTGTTAAAATTTCCTCTTAATCATCTTTTTCTTTTTACTCCCTATTGAGAGTCGTTAGTACTATTACTTGTTTTTATTATTTCCAGAAATGTTTTGTGTACAAAAATATATGTTTTATTCCATAAAGGAACATATATTTCTGTCATTCTTTGCTCTTTTTCTGAGTATGTGAAGATTATTAGAACTTAAATTTTTCTCCATTTGTTACACACTCCTTGCAAACATAATTTTTTATGCAAAATTTCATTTCTCTTGAAATTGCATGTTTTGGTTGCATTCCATTTTCTTTATTGTACTTTTACAATGAAAAAGACCTTTTTTCTTTCAAATCAGCCCCAGTAGCCTCTCAGGTCTATCTTATCTGAAACATCTGATCTCTCCTAGCCACTTAAATAAAGGAACTTGTGAAAACACCTAGCAGGCTCTTGGAATGAAGTCATGAGATGTATGTTTATTCTTCTGCCTACTGTCTCCTCACTCTTTTAACTCCTCAGCTACTACGATAGGGCAGCTGCAGATCAACAATGACAGGAATCAATTTTAGATGAACACCAATAACCGATATGTATTACAGTCTTATTGTAGGCAGAGTACTTGGTATTAGGTGGTATTGTCAAGGCAATAAGACCAGGGTCCTGCATTTGATGAGACACTCACATAAATATAAATACCTAAACCTTTCATAATGTAACATACAGATTAATATATTAATATAACAACATATATAGTATATATATTACATATATAATGTAATGCAAAAAGATGACAACAGGTGGAAGTGATCTAGGAGAGAGTTGTTTCTAACAGCCAGACTCGTGTCAAGACTGCACAGACTAAGGATGAATTCTGCCTCTTTCACCTCTTCTTGCTAAGCCAGAACAACCTCCTTTCTGCAGTGAGAATGTTATTCATTATTTTCCAGTGTTGTAGGAGGAATCGCTGAGGGCTCAGGGAGTGTTTCTCTCATCCTTCACCCTTCGGTTTGTGCTGCTGCCCCATCACTTTTCCACTGTGGCATTTTGGCAATTGTAATTGCATAGTTAATATTTCTTGCTCTTTACCAGTCCCTCCTTGCTAGCAGGTACGGCCCAGAGAGGAGAGAGATGGGGTCTGTCTTGCTCCCTGGTAGATTCACAGTGCTTAGCTTTGTGCCTTTTATAGAGCGCAGTGGTTAAGAGCCTGAACTCTGGACTCAGACTGCCTCAGCTTCCATGTTTATTAGCTCTTTGACCCTGGGCTAGTTAGTTAACCTTTCTGTGTTTCAGTTTCCTCATCTGTGAAATGAGGATAAAAATGGTGTCTCTTTCAGTTATGATGAGGATCAAATAATTAGTTTTTAAATTAAAACATGTGTCTTAACACATTGTAAATGCTTAACAAATAAATCCACAGTTTCTCAATATCTGTCAAAGGAAAAAATAAATGGGTCACTGTTGCCATTTCCAGTGAGCTGAGTGTGACCTGTTGGACCCCTATCGACTTCAGTGGGGATGGCGCCATATTCAAGAGACCGAAGAAGAGACCCAGAGCCAGTGAAAGAGTCGTAGGGTTTATTGAGGGGACTTACATACAGGGTGTTCCAGTGGTGGCAGGCTGGACAGGAGAACCACTACCCTTTGTAAAAACACGGAGTATCTAGAGCTTTTTCACTTAGTATTCTCCCTAGTGACCTCCACCTGGAAACCTTCATTTAACCCAAAATAAGGGCTTTGATTCCCTGTATGGCTTGCATTCTGTGGGGTGGGCTGGGGTTCAGATGTTCCTTATAGATAAGGAATGAATCTCTGGGTTATCTACTCTTGCATTCCTTAGCTTGGAACTCTGAACACACATTCTTTTTGGACCATAGGATCATTCTCAGGGACTGCTTAAGTTATTGCTGTCATGTGCATCTGCCATGCAGGATAGAATATGGCAGTCCTTTGCTTAGATTTGGCTGCTGCTGTGGCACATAGTTTGGCCCATGGGATGGCTGAACTACCATGAACAAAATTGTCCTCATTGGGAACATACTAACCAAGAAACATAGCCTTAAGCTTGTGATAGTCGGACTCTCAGGTTTGTGAATTATGCTTAGTCAGAGTCATTAATAGTACTTTATTCATAGAGCAATGGTAGTGGTGAGAGGAGTATGTTAAAAAATTTAACTTCGTTTTATTCTACCATTCTCTACTGAACCTGTGCAACTTTTCAGTCAAAAGTAAAGTGTTTTATTTAAAGTCAAATAATCACCTGAGGATTAAATTTTGGGGTGCTTAACAAAGATTAGAAAGACTGGTCAGAGTTGGAAAATTGCACAGTGCAGTTTTCTGCTTTCAGACTGTCCCTGTCTCTCAGTTCCACTTTGTTCCATCTTTGCTTCAAAGTCTAGGTGGAGGAGCAAACGCAAATCTGTTAAGAGAAATAAATGACAAAGACAACAAAACAAATAAAACTTCCCAGGAGGGTGACGGGCCAGGCCTTGTAAGTCTTGAACGTGGTTGGGGCATCTGGCAGTATTTTTGCATTTGGACCACAGTGTCAAGAGCACTGAAACTTGAAAGTGAGAAAATTAAATGGCATTTCTTTCCCCAAGGTAGTGATGACTCGTGTGCATGCTCCTTTCTGGTTTCCAGTGTTTTCACATACAGTGTCATAATCTGTCTCATTCTCCTTTGAGGGCAGGCATTATTGTTTCCATTTTGACCTGTACACTCATCTCGTACAGTGGTTATTTATTTATTCATCTGTTACAAAAATTCAATAGGTTAAAAAAGGTATTCCCCAAAACTTAAGTCTCCATCCCCACCCTGTCTCTCAGCTACTCAGGTGGTCTCCCTGGAGACAAGCACTATTTCTGTGTATCCTTTGCAGTTATAAGCACGTGCCCACATGCTTTATCTGATCCCCACTGCACACTTGAATGTAACACAGTGGCTGCTGTTCTGAACTGCATTCTTTTCACTCATTGTGTAACTTGAGGATTGTCCTATGTTGGTGCCCACAGACATGTGCCACATTCTGTACATCAGTTGCTTAGTATTTCACTTACTTAATTAATCTCCCACTAAAGGATACTTAGATTGTTTCCAGTATCTTCCTATACAAAGATTGTTACAGTGAATGATCTTGAACGTATATCATGTGATACATGTACAATGATACTAATATAGTAGTTTTAAAAGGTATCTGATTGACAGCAAACTTGGAAGTCATGATACTGTTTGCAGAATAGCACCATCAAATAGTAACATATTGTATTTAAAACAACTAAAGATTTGAGCTGGAGTAGAGATTGCCTAATACTTAGATATAAATGGGTGCTCTGAGTTTAAGGCAAAAAGGATAGGAAACCATTGGGTTCCATGAGAAGAGATTCTTGTCTTTTGGGTCCCCATGCTATCACCAGCACCTGGGACACCCCCATACAGAGCCCAACTCTGTAATTGTGTGTCAAATTGATAGTGAGCAGATCACTTTCTTACCTGCCTACTCACAGGTTTGCTGTGGGAGTCCCATGAAATATATTAAAAAAATTTTTTTAATAAACCTGAAAGTACCTCATAGAAGATATCATCATTATTTGTAGAGAACTTAGTTATATTATGTTGGTCATCTTTTTTCTAGTAGTAGCTCTAGATTTCAAAGGAATATAGCATGATCAGTGAACATGATTCACATAGGAATTTTCTAGATTAGTTTGAGGCTTCCATTTAATTCTAAAATGAAAATTTATTTTCAGCTTCATGGCTAACAAGCAGAATTTGATGTACCTAATCTAACATTTTTCTAACAGTTTGCACCCATCACTATCAACATTGAACAATGTGGGGCTTTTAAAGATAGTGAGGCTTTTAAATAACGCCATCAATATACCTGTCCCTAAAAGTTTTCTATCAATTCTGCCGTTTCTGATCCAGCCTAGGCAGGGAAAGCAGACCTGGATAATTTGTCACTGTGTCTCAAGTGTAAGTAAACTGCTGTGAACCACAGTCTAGAGGGGGCGTGGGTAGCCTGGGAAGGATCACTCTGAAAGGAGGCGGGTAGAATACTATCTTAAAGAAAAGAAAGTGTGGTAGACAGAAAGGATATTCAGAGTCTAATGATGGTGACTGAGTTGCGTGTTAGAAACGGTTTTGTCTAGTTTGAGTAGAAGGAATTAATTTGGATTTTCAAATTCAACAAATATTGACTGAGCACCTTCTGTGTGCTTCAGGCAGTTGGTAAACTATGAACCAATGAAATAAATACCACAGCAATAAATAAAGAAGGAAGGAAGGAAGGAAAAGAAAGAAGGAAAGAAAGAAAAGAAAGATTGATACCTAAGTACATATATATACAGAGGAATGGGAACACCGTAGATGAGCTTGCATGTGGGTGGTCAGGGAAGAACTCTCTGGTAAGGTGACCTCTGAGCAGAGATCTGAAGGAGGTGAGGGAGCCAACAGCAAGTGCAGTGGCCCCATGACAGTACCTGCATAACCTCTTCAGGAAAAGGAGGGGGAGTCAGTTTGGCTGCAGCAGGATGAGCAGGTGGAGAACAGGAGCAGACAAAATTGGTGGCATGGTGCTGGCTCATCGCAGAGGGCCTTGAGAAGCCCCAGGACGCCCCCGACTTTTACTCTATGAGTGACATGGGATGCTGTTACTAGGTTTTGAGCCATTGAGTGACATGAGATCCCTTCTTGGTTGCTGCATAGAGGGGAGACACAGAAAAACCAGTTAGGAGACTCCTGTAAAATCCAGATTAGAGATGTTGGTGACTTGAAATATCAGAACCTAAAGAAGCTTGGGTAAGTGGAGAAGATCAGTTAGGGAGACCCTTACTAATAATGATGGAAAACAGCCATTGATCTTCAAAGGAGGCTCCTGATACCAAGCCTCCTGCATTTCTCTTCCTGTTAGGCTCTTGTAGCCAGCATCTTTATGACCCCGTTTCTTACTTGGCAGAAGAACCACAATGTAAAACACTTATCAGTAAGCTTCAGTTTTATAAACACTGCAACCCCAAAAATAGTCATATTGCTAAAGTGTTTGCCAACATTTAAAACCCTTTTCTAAGGTTATCGATAACCTCTTTGTCAAATTTTGTGGCACTTGTTCGTTTTTAATCCCCCTCTACCTCTGGTTGGACTTCTGTCATCCTAATGCTGTATTTTTATTCTCTTTCTCCTGACCCCTGACCTTTTGTTATGTACCGTTGACTGAAAAAATCACAAATCTATGAATTTGTAAAGGAGGGCTTTATTTCTAAAAGAGGATACCACAACCTGCTGGCAGGAAGCAGAGCCTCTGGCAGAAACTGAAAAGCAGTGCTTCCAGAGAGGCACAAAAGAAACAGAAACTTACACCAAGCAGGGTGGCCAGGTATACACATTCCGCAGATTATGGAGAAGCTATGAATATTCATGAGAGGGTGGCATGCACATGCACATTAGGCTAATGTGTATGCAGCATGCATCCCATGCTCACCTGGGGGTGGAGACTTAACATGTAAGTGTATTTCAGTTAGACTCTTTATATCAAAAGATGAAGCAGAGGACACAGTGGCCGTTTGTGTGCATCCTCTGTAGACTGGCCAGAACCACGCTGTGGCTGGTGGTCCCTTATCAGGAAGGAGTGCTGGTCAGTCCTTGCACTGAAATTGCAGAAGTGACGGGCAATGTCAGGTGGTTGGTCCATACCAGTGGGGATGTCTTTTGAAAGGGCTGGTTTCTGTTTAGCCCTTAGGGAGGGAAGAAAGCCTAATGGTGGTTAGTGAGGGAGGGGGCATAATGACATGTTTCTGACCTCCTCCCACATCTCATTATGACCATGAATTCAGTTTTCAAGGTTACTCTGGGGTCCCCTTGGCCAACAGGAGATCTGTTCAGTCAGGTGGTGGCTTAGAATTTTATCTTAGGTTTACATTCTTCCCCTTTTGGCTGAGATTTGTCGGAGGCAACAGTGATAGCCCAACTTTTATTTTGTCCCATAACATTGCCAGAATGATGTGGCTACCTGCCCCAGGTACTGTTCCTCGATGGGACCCCTATGGTCAAGGGACTTAGAGTCAGAAGACCTACAGCCAATTAAATGATCTAGGCAAGACTGGAATGGAGGTGGGCAGGCACTCAGTAACCCTTAAAACCTTTCAAGCAATGTAAGAGCCAAAAGCAAAGCCAAAAGCAAGGCTGTAAAATGGACTTATCGATAAGTTCTTCATGTTGAGCCACCATAAACTTGGCTTTAGTTACAGACTTGTGATAATTAGTAATATAAAACACAAGCATTCTGATCATCAGAAAAAGGAACAGAGTAGTGAGTTATAACACTACCATATAACCCTGTTATGACAAGGGTTTGCCAGGTGGATTTAAACCAATTTCCAAGTCTGTAGGGAGTCAGCATTAAGATGATTGAAGGGGTCCAAAGTGCGTAGTTTGTATTTCTTATAACGATTTGGTTTCTTTGAAAATGTTTTTCTGTATGGATGTCTACCTCACCTGGTGTTGATGTCAGTATAACAGGTGGTTTGAATCACTGCACAGACTCCTTGTTTGGCTAGAAGAAAGTCTCATGCAGCCCAATGATCTAAAACTACTTGAGTTAAATTCCTTGACTCAATTTTTGTGGTGCTGCAATACATTCTGTGGTTTCATCAGCAATTTTTCCTAGGATGGCAAATAGATTTCCTATCATGTCTCTATTTGCATAAACCCCATAACTGGAAACTGCTGTACCCAAAAGGCTCTGCTACCAAGTGTTTTGACATCCTCCTGGTGACTCATTTTTTAGTCTATGGAAAGCAGGAAACCTCTCATCATTGGGCTAGATGGAGAAGGAGGTTACTCAGTGTCCCAACGAACAAGAACCTTATGTGGGCTGTCAAAGCAGCAGCGTGCCTACCCCAGCGTGGGTGGGTCAGATCCTATGCCACTTATAAACACATAACATGGGGGAGCACAAGTGATACTCCCAAGAGTATGTTCTTTGATGAACTCGTTCATAGAAAGTGCCGACAATACTAAATTGAACCGTGGGTCACTTCCCTCACAAGCTTTCTGAAATCCATTCACATCATATATAAATGTAAGTGTTGTTGACATAATAGGGATGAGGTTTTAACTTTATTTGCTTGTTCTAGACTGCATTTGTCTAACCAATAATTCATAGATTGAGAGAGCCTCAAGTTAAAGAATGAATGTATGACATTAGTAATAGGAGACAAATTAAAACAAGGGGTGGTCATATTTGGCTGTGCAAGCAATTGTACCCAGAAAGTTGACAAGGAATGGAATTGGTCCAGGTAAGTGGTGATATCAGGGAAACTGGAAAAGTCCGTGATGGTTGTTACTAACGGTAGATGTTTATTATGAATGGATTTAGGAAGCTGTGGACACATCTAACAATCTGATGTTTCCTCTGGTGGCAACACTTTGGGACAATTTAACAAAAGAATTATTATGCTATTTCATATATTGGGATAAGGGGATAATTACATAAAAGAGGGAAAGGACTGTTAAGTCCATAAGGGCTAAGTAAGAAAGGGAACCAAACATTAAAACTATTTAAATAATTCAAACCAAGGGAGAAACTGCAGGTTCCATCGAATCTCAGGGAAACTGTCAGACAAGCTTTGGGGATTATGTTTGAAGTAAAAGAGCACCTGACTTACAAGAAATGAAATAACAGTGTCCTCAGAGGAAAGGGTCATGAATCCTGTCTAATTTTGATTGGGGGTGGGGTGGGGGGTGGGATTCCTTTATAACAAAGCACTTATAAAGTAGATGTAGGGTTAGGCATTTAGAAGATGGTGGTGGGTATTTCCCCCTTTACATAAGGCAACAATAATTTTGAAAATTCCTAAAACACCAAGTGTGATAGCCAATAGAAGGGGAGTATAAGTATTTATCTGAATACAGGCCTGGTCCCAAGTCTTATGAAAGCAGTTCACTGTGGTTGTTGCCTTTTCTTTGAGCCCAAGGATGAGGCTTTGGTGAACTTGAGTTTGGTGTTAGATACCAGTATCAATGTTAGATACCAGTACCAGCAAGGATAGGTGTCGTTTTCAGTTGAGATATGTGTACCCAGGAGTCAACTCCCTATAAATTAACAGCAAAAGGATTAGTCAACAATATTTGATAGGGCTGTTTTCAATGGGGCTGGAGAGAGTCTTTAAACTGATGTCTCTTCCAATATACATAGTCAGTAGGTTGGAGGTGGTGATGTTGGAGTTTTTGGCCTGAATGGAAGCTGTAAGAAGATTCTACCACCTTGTGGTGGTTGATCCTTATAGCTTTTATATGCCCCTGGCAATAAGCCAGGAGCTCCCCTATTATTGGATTGAAGAAGTATTCCTTGGTCTAAGAGAATGAGCCAACCAGTAACAATTTCAAAAGGAGAGAGTCAATGTTTTCTTGTAGGAGTGGGTGGCAGAATCAGTAGTACTACCAGTGGAATGGCTTTAGGCCAGGACCAAATTAGAAGTTTTTGTGACTTTCGCCTGCTCTTTTAAAATGATTTCCTCAGTCTGCTCAACTAGCCCAGAGGACTGAGAGTGATAGGCACAGTGAAAGTGCTGTAGAATGGGCCAGATTTTTCAAATCCTTTCCAGTACCCAGATGGTGAGTTGAGTTCCCCTCTCACTGCAAAATTCAAACACACCAGGTAGGAATGATTTTCTCAGGTAGTATTTTGGCCACCCCTAGAGCTATGGCTTATTTGCAAGGGAAAGCTGCAACCCCATGAGAGAATGCATGTCAACCACTGCAGGCACATATTTGTTTTCCTACCACTATGGGATGGTGGTAACTGAATGAAATCAAGTTGCCAGATAGCAAATGAACCATTGGGGAGTGAGAATTGGCCTGGAGGGGGCTTTAGGGGTTTACCTGAGTTGTACTGGGGCAAGACATTGCAAAGTTTGTATACCAGAGACATGATACTTGAGCAAAGTCCCCCGTTGGATCATTTTGTCTGGATTCTAATGGGTCAGATTAAAGTCTGTCTTTGCAGAGTGCTGGCTAAAGTTGGTTGTTTGTTTGGACCTTCCCATAATTTTGTTTCGGGGGTTGAAAGAACAGTTTTGTTTTATTCACCTCCCTCTTTCAGATTCGGAAACTATCTTTTGAGACACAGTCTGGAAAAAAGATCTTCCGATAGGAAGAGAACAAGGGAGAGGTGGAGAAGAGAACAAGGGAGAGGAGGAGAAGAGAACAAGGGAGAGGAGGGGAAGAGGAGGAGTAGAGGTAGAAGGAGAGGTAGAGAGGTGAGCAGCCATAATTGGAGAAGTCACCTGCAGGGTGGTAGCTTTGGCTGCTTCATCTGCAGCATGGTTGTCTTTGTTGTCCTTTGTCTTGTCAGGGGAGTATCCCTAGACTTTGATAATGGCTAGGGCTCAAGGAGTCTGAATGGCATCCAAGAGGACCTAAACAAAGTCTTTGTTTTTCGTAGACTGTCCAGAGTAAGTTAAAAATCCTCTGTCTCCAGAGCATGCTAAAATCATGGGCAACTCCAAAAGCCTATCTGCTGTCTATATAACTATTAACCATTTTATCTTTGGCCAGTAGGCAGGCCCAAGTGAGGGCATGTAGTTCCCCCTGTTGGGCAGATCTGGCCCGTGGCATGGGGCCTAATTCAGTGGTCTTTATCAGAGAGACAACCACATAGCTTGCCTGATAGGAACCAGTACAATCTCTGAGAAAAAAGATCCATCAGTGTGCCAGATAAAATGAGGATTGGATAAGGGAGTCTCTTAAAAGTCCATGAAGGGTGAGAGAAGGGTCTTATATGGCTTGGCTCTGTGTCCCTGCCCAAATCTCATCTTGAATTGTAATCCCCATAATCTCCACATGTTGAGGGAGTGACCTGGTGGGAGGTGATTGGATCATGTGAGTGGTTTCCCCCATTCTGTTCTCATGGTAGGGAGTAAGTTCTCATGAAGGAGATCTGATTTTTTTTTTTTTTAATTCTGACTCATTATCTACCTGGAGATAATTTTTTTTTTTAATGAATGAGAGGTTCTTACGTTGCTCAGGCAGGCCTCAAACACATAGCCTCACCTCCTCAAGCGCCAGGACAACTGGCCTGAGCCACTGCAGCTTAGGCTCTTTTTCCTTTGCTCTCGCTTCTCTCTCTCACCTGCCACCATGTAAGAAATGCCTTCTTCCCCTTCTGCCATGATTCTAAGTTTCCCAAGGCGTCCCTAGCCATAGGTAGTGGAACTGTGAGCCAATTAAACCTTTTTCTTTATAATTACCCAGCCTCAGGGAAGTTCTTTATAGCAGTGTGAAAATGGACTAGTGAAGTGTCTGTGAAAGCAGTACAGTCACAGGAGAGATCCTCTTCAGGTAAAGGCAAGAGGGTGGCAGGGTTAAGGAGGCTGCAACAAACTATGGAAAAGTATCTCCTAGGAGGTTGGTCAATTGGCTGAAAGAGTGTGGTGAGAGGTGAGAATATAGAACATACAGTGAGAGGGGATCCGATTATTAGTGTTTTGGTCACCTTAATGAGGGTGGAATTGGCAGCAATTGCCCTCAAACGGATGGTAGTCCTTGAGCTATGGAGTCTGCTTGTTAACTGTAATAGCCAGTGTGTTACTTGCTGGTCCCATGAGGCTGAGTTAGGACTCCGATAGTGTTTCCTTCTTGTTTATGTACAAGAAGGGAAAAGAGGAGATAATAATTTGGATGTCCTAGAGTGGAAGGTGAGGTGAGTTGACCTTTTAGGTCTTTGAAGTCCGGTTTCCTTTTTGGAGTCCAAATAAGGGAATTGGGAAGAAACTATAAACAAAAAATATAGAGGTTGTGCCATCAAAGACAAGTTGGGGACCCAAGTCATGCAGTATCCTGCAAGTCCAAGAAACCCTCTAAGCTGTTTCTTGGGGTCAGGAGGGGAGAAAGAAAAGATACCTTAACGATGAGAAGGGACAATAGTTAAGCCTAAAGAGGTTAATAGATGTCCAAGAAACTTACTAGAATCCTGACAAAACTGCAGCTTATCTTTAGAGACCTTGTATCCCTTAAGGGTTAGCTAGTGGATCAAGTGAAGTGTGTCAGTAAGGGGAGTGTCTTGTGAGGCATAAGAGTAAATCATCAGGCCGGGTGTGGTGACTCATGCCTGTAATCCTAGCACTTTGGCCAAGGCAGGCAGATTGCTTGAGCTCAAGGTTTCAAGACCAGCCTGGGAAACACAGAAAGACCCCATCTCTATAAAAATTAGCTGGGTGTGGTGATGTGCCCCTATAGTCAGAGCTACTTGAAAGGCTGAGGCTACAGTGAGCCAAGATTGCACCACAGCACTTCAGCCTAAAATAGGGTGACAGAGTGAGATCCTATTTAAAAAGAAAAAAGTAAATCATCAGTGCATTGTAACAGGGTAGAGTTGTGGGAGAAGACTACATCCATTAAATCAGCTTGTAAAATATGAGAAAAACAAGTGAGACATTCTGTATCCCTGGAGAAGGACTATGCAAGTCAACTGTTGGCCTCTCCACATGAAGACAAAGAGAAACTGATTTGCTGGATTGACAGGGATGCTGAAAGAGGTGCCACGGAGATCAATAGCTGAGAAACATCGAGTGTCAAAAGGTGTGTTAGGATTGTGTATGGATCTGGCATAGCGGGGTATGAGGGATAACAATACTTTTGACGGCCCTCAGGTCTTGAGTAGACCTCCATCCTTTTCCATTTGGCTTCTGGACAGCAGTATGGGCATGCTGCAGGGGCTAGAGGTTTGTTGGGGTCTGTGGTTTATATGTCTGGTAATAGGTGGTGCTGAGTGGATTAGATCCACATCAGTGTTAGATTTAGCCAAGTGTATCAGGCATTTCTCTTAAAGCCAGGTGCCCAGTGGCAACTGAGTAATTAGTGACAGACAAGGGAAAGACATGAGTAAGGTCAATTGACAAGGCTTCTGAAGGGGAGACCTCCGGAATGGTTTCTCCTCCCTAATGAGAAAGAAATAAGAGCTTGTTCAGATGTGATGGCTCACGCCTGTAATCCCAGCACTTTGGGAGGCCAAGTGGGCTGTTCCCTTGAGCCCAGGAGTTAGAGAGAGAAGCCTGGGCAACATGGCAAAGCCCTGTCTCTATAAGAAATGAAAAAAAAAATAGCTGGGCATGGTGGCATGCACCTGTAGTCCCAGTTATTTGGGAGGCTGAAGCGGGAAGATTGATTGAGCCTGGGATTTCTAGGCTGCAGTGAGCTGTAATTGTGCCATTGCACTGCAGCCTGGGCAACAGAGCAAGACCCTGTCTCCAAAAAAAAAAAAAAAAAGAAAGAAAGAAATATGAGCCTAATGCTTCTCAAGGAAATCTCCCCCTATCAGAGATAGATAGGAGAGGAGGGAACAAGTAAGACATTGTGATGGTTATAAGGGGACCCAGTAGATTAGTGATCAGTGCTGACTTAAAAGTAGTCATAGGTTGATGGGTGGCCCTGACTGTTTATATGGTCTGATTACTCCTGGGTGGGGATGTATAAAAGAGGTGGAGTTACGTACTGAAAGCATGGCCCCAGTGTCTATCAGGGATCAGACTGTTTAGTCATTAAAGAACAATTTCCCCCAACTAAATTCATTTGTTAGGAGAGGGAAAATTCCCCTTGTCTCCCACAATATCCCCATTCTTGTAATGAAGGAAGGAACTGGTCTGGTGTCAGTCTGCTTTGGGGAAATAATTGGTTTCTTCTAGCTCAATCAGGATTATTCTTTAGGAGCTATTTTTTGTATTTATTACAATTCCATTTAAAGTGATCGACCTCCTTGCAAAAGTAATAAACAGCGTTCTTTTGTATAAGGTACTGTTGTGTCTTTTGCCCCTTAGATGTGGCCTGCTGTTTGGCAGAAGGCCCCTGAGCTGCTTTATGTGTAGGGCCATCAGTTTTGCAGTTTCTGCCTGACATTTGAATGTCCACGCTGCCTGAGAGTATCTTTCTCTTTTTCTATTCTTTTTGAGAGGTGGTCAAATATGGATGCCAATTCACAAGGCCTTCTAGAGGTCCAGTCAGCATCTTGTTGTTGAACGAGGGTTCTAAGGGTCTCTTTGAGCCCTGAAAGAAAAACCAAATTGAAACACTTGGCTATGATTGTCTGAATCCTTGATGCCTAAATTCTGTCTGACAGTTTTTTCAAATCAATTGAGAAAATCAAAGATTGGCTCATCCCTTTTCTGAATACATCTTTGAATAGCCTTACAATTGACCTGATGTGGCAAAATTAACTGGGATAGTCTTAATCAGCTCTGTAATCACTTCTTCAGCCTTTTTAAAGGCTTCTTCTCCTGTAATCACAAGATCAGTGTCCAGGTGTGTTTGGCCCAACCGATTCAACCATTATTTAGCTAAAATATTTCCCACCAGCATTAAAAGGAGCTGATAAACATTGGGAAGGCCTGGCTGATAGACATTTATAATTAAACTAAAATATCATTCAGATTCAAGTGAGTTTATCTTGGGGTTTGGGAAGTTTTTGATAATAGACATGAGATCAGTTTTAGACCAAGGAGGAAAAGAATGGGTCTCCCCTTTCCCCTTGGCACTGGTATTTAATGTAGCTTGAAAAGGAGCACTAAGAAGTTTCAAGGGAGGGTAAAAGGAACAGGGCTGCTTGGGGGCAGAAGAGGAGAAGAAAGGAAGTTCAGAAAAAGTGGAAGACAGCAGAGCAGGAGAGGATATGGCCAGCTTAGAATGGGCAGTAGCAGGGGAAGACAGGAGATCAGGTGTCTTTCTCTATTTTATGGTTAGAATCTAACTCAGGGAGGCTCTCAAGATTTTGAATACGCAGGTCAAGTTTCAGATCGGATTCTTTGAGCTTTGAGTTTGTCTCCTTGAAGGAGGCTATCAGAATCCTGACTGTGTTTAGAGCTCTTGGAATACCAATGAGAAAAGGCCTTTCACTGCTTCTGAGAGGTCTGGAACCCTCTCTGTTCTAATTGTGCTCGCAAATAAACTAGCTTAGACATGTCAGACTTTCCCCATTATGGCCAAGAAAGATTTAAATCCTCCTGGGCTAGTCTCCTCTCTCCCTCCATTCCTTCTTTTCTTCCTCCCTCCCTCCTTTCCCTCATCTCTTCCTCGCTCCCTTACTTTCTTCATTAAAGACTAAACAGAAACCAGCCCTTTCAAAAGACTCTACCACTGATATCAGCCAACCGCTGAGAATTCAGTTTTCAAGTTTACCCTGGGGTCCACTTGGTCATCAGTAGGTCGATTCAGTGGTTAGAGGCTTAGAATTTTATTTTAGGTTCCCAGTGTTCACCCAGATTATGCCCACCACCCTTTGCCCATCTTTCTTTTAAATTACATCCTCTTTTGGTGGATTTGTTATTCCTTTGGTTTAAACCATCCTTGGGTCACAGATCCTTACCTCTAGCTTGATGTGTCTGCTCTGTGTTGGTTTATATTTTCTTTTCTTTCTTCCCCCCACCGAGATGGAGTCTCACTCTGTTGCCAGGCTGGTGCTATTTTGGCTCACTGCAACCTCCACCTTCTGGGTTCAAGTGATTCTCTTACCTCAGCCTCCCGAATATCTGGGATTAGAGGTGTGCGCCACCACACCCACCTAATTTTTGTATTTTTAGTAGAGACAGGCCGGTCTCAATCTCCTGACCTCGTGATCCACCCACCTTGGCCTCCCAAAGTGCTGGGATTACAGGCGTGAGCCACCGCTCCTGGCCAGTTTATATTTTCTTAAAACTGGCTCCCTGTCCTCGTTTATCTTATTAGTGCTGTCATTCTTCTTGCCTCAAAGTAAAGTCCATCCTGACACATTTTTCTGTTTCATTTTTTCCCAAGCTGTTTCCAAAGTCTTATAGATCCTTTTTGGGGAGGCGTCTTTTAGGTTGGGACTTTTTTCTCTCTCATAACTGGTATTCCACATCCCTAGCCTTGCTGTCTTATTCTTGGATTCCAGCCATAGCCTAAGAGTGGCTAACTTTGGTTGTAACCTCTTTCAACTCCAGTCCTTCTGGCGTAACAGAAACAACGTATGCAGCAAATGTTTATTGAATGCTTATTATATGCCAGGCATTATGGTAGGCACTGGGGATTCAAACAGGCAGCTGCCTGCCCCCTTGGGAGCTTACATTCTAGGAGAGCGAACAGCAAACTAAGTAAGTCAAGAAATATCTATGTTTGGTGTTAGCAAATAAAAAAAAATGGCAGAGGAGGAATTAAGGGTAAGAAGTGCTGGATTGGGAAGAAGTTAGGGAGGAAGTTTGCAATTTAAAATGAAGTGGTTAGGAAGAGCTCATAAAAAGGTGACATCTTTTAACCTGTTTTTTAAATTCAGGTAAAAATACATAACATAAACTTATCATTTTTGCCATTTTTGAGTGTACGATTAGGTGATATTAGGTTCATTCAAAATGTTGTGTGGCCGGGTGTGGTGGTTTATGCCTGTAATCCCAGCACTTTGGGAGGCCGAGGCTGGTGAATCATTTGAGGTTGTGATCAGCCTGGCCAACATGGTGAAGCTGCATCTCTACTAAAAATACAAAAAAAATATCCTGGGTGTGGTGGCACGTGCCTGTAATCCCAGCTACTCAGGAGGCTAAGGCAGATGAATCTCTTGAACCCAGGAGACAGAGGTTGCAGTGAGCCAAGATTGTGCCACTGCACTTCAGCCTGGGTGACAGAGCGAGAATCCGTCTCAGAAAAAAAAAATGTTGTGCAACCACCACCGCTGTCCCCCCTCCGGAACCTTTTCAGCATCCCAAACTTGAACCCTGTTCCCATTAAACAATGATTCCCCATTTCTCCCACCCCGCAGCTCCTGATAAGCACCATTCTACTTTTCTCTATGAATTTGGCTATTCTACATAGCTCATGTAAGTGGAATCTTAGAATATTTATTTTTCTGCGATTGCTTTATTTCATTTAGCATACTGTCCTTAACAGTCATCTGTGTTATAGCATACATCCAGAATTTTTTTCCTTTTAAAGATGGATTAATATTCTGTTGTATGTGTATGCCACATTTTGTTAATCTATTCATTGTTGTTGACATGTGAGTTGCTTCCAATGTTTGTCCATTGAGAAAAATGCTGCAATGAACATGGTGTGCAAGTATGTTCTTTTGGGTATCTATAGAGAACTGGAATTGCTGGATCATATAGTATTTCTATGACTTTGATTTTACCCTCAGTGGTGTGGTGAGCCCTTAGAAGGCTGTGTTACCCTGCTTTCCTACTATCATCAGGTCAAACCCTATGTTCAAGTCAGACCCCATCTTAAAAACCAAAGACTTCCCATATGCTTAGTATTTGGTCCAAACCCTGCAGTTCTACCTGTCCAACCATATTGCCCATCATGTCCCCTAAACTGGCTTGTGTGTATCAGGCTCAACTTCTGTCTTCTATCACTTGTATTCATTTCTGCCTCTGTATATGTCTTACATGCTTCCTGCTATCTGGAATTTCCTCACTTTCTTCTCTACCAGTTTTCTCTCATCCATGTTTCCACTACGAACTTTTTCTTTACTTAATTACTGGTTGCCCTTATAATCGCTGTTGTCACTTAGCACACAATTATTTTTATGTGTTTTTAATCTCTCCAAGTAAGTGAAGTATTAGTCTGTTTTGTGCTGTTATAACAGAATACCTGAGACTGGGTAATTTATAATGAACAGAAATTTATTGGCTCACAGTTCTAGAGGCTAGGGATTCTAATATCAAGGTGCTGGCATCTTGGAAGGGCCTTCTTGCTGTGTCATCACCTGGCAAAAGGACAACAGAGAGAGCAAGTGGGGCAGGCAAACTTACCCTTTCTTGATAGCACCAATCCCACCCCTGAGGGTGGAGCCCTCATGATCTATTTACTTCTCAAAGGTCCAACTTCTTAATACTTATACAGTGGCAATAAAATTTCAACATGAGTTTTGGAGAGAACAAACATTCAGGCCATAGCAGGTGATAAGATCCTAGGTCAAGGATCAATTTTTATAGTCCTTTAAGTCCTCTGTAGTAATAAGATAGTGATGGGTGATTATTTATATGAACCCATGCCTTCCAATAAAGGATAAACTGGGGTGGCCACATAGCACTTGCCTCATACATGCTTATGGATAGGTTGATTCTGTACTTGGTGAGCATAGTGCAGTAGTTTATATAGGTAATAAAATTAAGTAGGTGCCAATCATGCCTCTTGCTCTAGTATTTTAAGGCTGAAATCTAGAGGACTGTCTTTATATTTGCTGGACAATTTTTTAAAAAATTAGCTTGCCATTGTGGCGACTGAGCATGTCAATTAAATACTTATTCAATTATTTTCAGAAAAAAAGCAGTGGATGAGTAATGCTTCATTTTAATTTTAAAAATTACTTTGAAAAAATTAACAGTTTGCAAAGTTTCAAATCATTTAACACGATTACATTCATTTAAAAATCTCACATCAGATACTGCAGGAACTGAATTCTACTCAACATGAAGTTTCTGCTAGCTCATGTCGGTTCACAATTTTTAACTCTACAGTCAGGACTAACTTTAGACCCTAGGCAGGTGCCATTATTTTGTGTTAAATTACATGGCCTGGAAATGATTCACTAGGTTGTTATTATGAGTAAACCCCTTTATAACAACATAATTATATAACAACGATCTTGTACCCCATCCAGAGTAAAAAATCACTAACGTCTTGCTACTTTAGGTCTGGTTTTTTTTTTTGTAAAGGAAATGAAACATTATAGATAAAATTCACTTGGTCCATTTCCAGTCTTATTCCCCTCTTCTAGTCTACATTCAACACTCAAAATGGATTAAGTGCCACTCCTTCTAGTCTGTTTCTTATACTTCTGCCTATTGTTATGTTTATGAATTAAATATGAATTGTTTTATTAGTTTTAAAAATTTACATAAATGATGCATATTGTATCATTGTATAACCCACTTTTCTGAGGCAGCATCCTTTCATATGGGTGAAAGTTACTTGTTTTAACCACTACAGATTAGTTCTGTTTTATGATTATGATGTTTTACTTGTTCATTTACTTATTGCTAAATGAATATTTTGTCCATCTTTCTGAATATGTATTAAGGACTCTCTATAAGGAATAGTAGCCCCCTTTGGTATTTGACCATTGGTGGCATGCTGTTTACAGAGTACTTTACAATTGAGTGAGATACATCAGGATATAACAGTACAGAAATTGGGAGCAACTTCCTGCCCTTGCAAAGCTCTGAATCCCATTGACAAGAAACTCACAGGTTTCATAGAATAGAATTCATAGGGACTCCATGATAACCTGTTCCCGCCTTTGCTGCTTCTGATGCTGTTAACCAGATGACTCCTTTTGTCTTCATTCAAACTTCTCAAGAAAGAGAATCTGATTGGTAGGCCAGAGATATAGTAACTTTTACAAGGAGTAAAGCATTGTATCATTTAAAGCAGATTTGTAGCAAATAGATTGCTAACTTTCCATATTATTAAATGTTCGTGTCTAAAAATTTGGCTAATTTCATATTGATATCCTTCTCTTCAATTAAATATATGGCATAGTTTATAATATATGTTTTCCCAATGGATTAATTTTTAAAATAATTTCAAAATGATTTCAGACATGGTAAGGTTGCCAAGTTGAACAAAGCATTCCTGTATTCCCAGTTGTTAACATTTTACTGTGTTTGCCCCATGTGTGTACTGTGTGTGTATGTGTATGTGTACTATGTGTATGTGTGTGTGTGTGTGTGTGTGTGTGTGTGTGTGTGTGTGTGTGTGTAATCTTTAGTCTGTTCCTTAACCTCATGAGATCAAGCTGCAGACTACATGTCCCATCACCTCTAAGTGCTTCAGTATGCTTTTTCCCCCAAACAAGCATATTCTTTTATATAACCAGTATATACAACACTCCAAATCAGGAAACAAGCATTGGCACAACACTGTCATTCAGTTTATAATGTCATCATTGTGAACTCAACAATAGGCCTTTTCCTTTCTGGTCCAAGATCCTGCCCAGAAATACACACTGCATTTAATTTTCATGTCTCTTTGAACTTCTTCATTCTGGAAAAGTTCTTTAGTCTTTCTCTGTCTTTGTATCCTTGACAGTTTTAAAGCGTATAGGCCTCTAATTAAGTAGGATGTAGGATCTTCCTGGCGTTTCCTCATGACTGGGCTCAGTTAATGCATCCTTGGTGGAATGCACAAAATGATGCTGTGTTCCTCTAAGAGCATTGCCTCGAAGGCATAAGATGCTGATGCTTGCCAGTTGGTGGTGATAATCTAGATCACCTGGTCATGTTGGTGTATGCCAGGATTACACGTCATCTTTACTGTTTTCCTCTTTGTAATTGATTAGTATTTTGTGGGGAGGTTTACCAAGGTTTTGCCAACATCTCATTCTTTATCAAGTCTCCCTCCACTGACACCCAATGACAACTTGCACCTGAATCAGCCACCTCTATGATTATAGCAAAGTGGTGCTTTCTACAATTTCCATCACTCTTTTTACATTTATTACTTGCCACTCTTTTCTAAAAATGTCAAGTTAAAGAAAATAGTTGGTTAAAAAAAAAAACAACCCAAGCTATCTGATACATAGGATTAGATTTTGGCAAAGCCTAGAATGTAATCTTGTGTATTTTTTAAAAAATCATTATTTTAATTCTAATTTATTTCTTTCCTCTTTTCTCCCTCTCTTCCTCATTCTGTTTTTCTCTAAGAAATTTTTTTTTCAGATTTATAACCGTTAGATATTTCAAGTTGCTAACTGTGCCTTAAGCATAGGTAATAGAATATATAACACATACATTAAAAATGAGCTGACATGGGAGTCAAGCCGTCTATTCTTAGATGGTTACCTATTTAAAGTTGTATCACTGAGCATGAAGGCAGTTCTTGATTTTTTATTTGCTCTTGTCTGTCCATATTCTGTGATTGGTCCTGATTCACTGAGTTCTAATTGTGCAGTAGAAAAGGACGATGCTGTGAGCATCTAAAGGAACAAATTGGCCTCCAAATCTAAAAACACTTAACACTGACCTGATTTCAGACACTAAGAACTGATGGCCAGAGTCTGGAAAACATTGATTTATAATAGGATTGTTTGCCTCGGTGTTTGAATAAATTTATAACTTCAGGGTACATATTGTTGCTTATCTGAAAGAATCAGCAAAATCTAGATAAAATAGCAAGGCCTCCTGGGTTGAAACAGTTGAGTTGGGCTAAGTTAAAAATTGATGAATGATCTGTAAAAGGTTGGGTTAATTGCATCCTCAGGCCAGCACATTTCTTAAGTCAAGTTACTTTCTCCCTAGACAAGGCTTGAGCGAACACTTTCAACTGTGCCTTGGAGCCACTGCCTCTGCTTTTAATCTTCCATTTTTTATTAAGCACCCTCAATGCATCCCTTCTTAAAATATCTTAGTGTCTTAAGAAGGATGAGTTCATGTCCTTTGCAGGGATGTGGATGAAGCTGGAAACCATCATTCTCACCAAACTAACACAGGAACAAAAGCAAATACCATATGTTCTCACTCCTAAGTGGGAGCTGAACAATTGAGAACATATGGACACAGGGAGGGGAACATCACATACCAGGGCCTGTTGTGGGGTGGGGGCTAGGGAAGGGATAACATTAGGAGAAATACCTAATGTAGATGGTGGGTTGATGGGTGCAGCAAACCACCATGGCATGTATATACCTATGTAATAAACCTGTACGTTCTGCACCTGTATCCCAGAACTTAAAGTATAATAAAAACATAAATAAAACTAAATTTTAAAAAATCTTAGTGTCTAAAATCAGGTCAGTGTTAAGTGTTTTTAGATTTGGAGGCCAATTTGTTCCTTTAGATGACTTTTTATGTCTCTTACCTCTCTTAGGTTAATTGTGGAGTTTTACTTTTTAGATGGTAATTTAAGTGGTAATTGCATTTTCTCTATTGCCATTGTTGTTGTTCCTCATACTGGCTACAGAAAAGTTCAGACTAACTCATTCTTGGCAGAATCTCTCTTCTTTAAGGTTTGATACTATACCATCAGTTGGCTTCTTAAAGACCCCTGCTGATTTGACCAAATGCTCCTTTTATTGGACACAAATTCAAACATTCATAAACAGTATTCAAATGATGTATCATGACTTACTTTTTGTAAGATGACAACAGCGGTAAACCCCATGGAGAGCAATAACTATTTTCTCTATTTCTATTGTAAAATTATCTAAGCTAAAAATAACCTTTAAGTTAATGCCATTAAGACAACAAGTTTCATTTTTGAACACATTGTGAATATTTACAGCCCTGATTTTCCACTGAAATTTCCACACATTTATTCCAGTTTTTGTATTGGAAAATAATGGATCTATGAACCAGGTGAAATATAGGGAGGATAGTGGTGACCAGAACTGCATTCTGACCCTGCCTCCATTGTTCAGTTGCTCTGGCACTGGGAGAAACTTGTGTTCTAGTTCTCAGTCTCCATCTATGAATGGGAATGTTGGGTTAATCATATCTGAGGTCTAGCTCTTGTGGTCTATATATTTTAAATAATGGATGAAATGTTATAATAGATGATGAATCTCAGTATTTATAGAGTACTTGGTGTACTGATACATTTTAACATCAAGAAAGACTGCATTGAGGCCAGACCAGTGGCTTTCTTTCAGAAGACAACTGTAGGGTCAGGTGCAGTGGCTCACACCTGTAATTCCAGCACTCTGGGAGGCTGAGGCAGGAGGATCACCTTAGGCTAGGCCTTTGAGACCAGCCTGATTAACACAGACTCTTGTCTCTACAAAAACAAACACAGAAGACAGCAATGTTTACTTTCTTGTTGTTTTAGTTTCCAAACTGTTTATCTCTTTATTTCCTTATGTATAAAAAGAGGGTAACAATAACATGCCCAAAATATATAATCACAAGAAAAAAATTGAAAATCAGTAATATATTAGAGATAGTACTCGATATTTTATAATAGTTGGTTAAAAAAAAAAACACCAAGTTATCTGATACATAGGATTAGATTCTGGCAAAGCCTAGAATCTGATTTTGTATATTTAAAAAAAAAAAAAAAGCATTATTTTAATTCTGATTCCTCCATATGGATTAAGTGGTCTAGACAGTCATTTTAGTCCATACATTTTAGTTAACAGAACCCAGAAGTGCCCTATAAACAGATGTGCCATCTTTTATGTTTATAATAAACAAATATTTTGCTGTACATTTTCCATATTAAGATGTGCTTAGATTCACAGTTACTATTGTGTTCCAATTTCCTACAGTATTCAGTACAGTAATGTGCTATGCAGATTTGTATCCTAGGAGTAATAGGGCAGACTGCATAGCCTAGGCATGTAGTGGATGATACCTTCCAGGTTTGTCTGAGTACACTCTGTGATGTTTACACGATAAAATTGCCTAACAGTGCATTTCTCAGAACATGCCCTGATCGTTAAGTGAAGTGTGAGTGTATTGTCATCAATAAGTAATTGTTCTATAAAACCAAGAGCTGTGATTACATTTCCTTTCTTGTTCAGTGTTTTTTTCTTTTTCATAGAGTCTGTGAGTTTTCAAAATTTTTGTTGTTTACTTTCTAACCCATTATCGCTATTATCACCTTGGCCAACTTTTATTAAGGGCCCAATATGCTGGGTAATTTCTGATGGTTTTGCATGAATTAACTAACTTAGTCCTTATGATAACCTGTAAGGTAGGAATTATTACAGATGAGAAGATTGAGGAATAGAGACAAGCTAAGCAAATTGTCCAAGGCTGCACAAACACTAAGTTGTATAGCTGGGATTTGAACCTGTGTCATGTGGATATAGTGGCCATGCTGTTTATTGTAATATCTCTCTCCACAGATTCAGAATGCTAAATTTTTCAAATCTCCTTTATTCTTGCCGCTTCTCTACATCCTCCTGTCCCAATCTGGACTAATTGATTTTCTGCATATGCTGCACAGCCATCTTATTTATTTATTTATTTATTTATTTATTTATTTATTATACTTTAAGTTCTGGGGTACATGTGCAGATTGTGCAGGTTTGTTACATAGGTATACACTTGCCATGGCAGTGGTTTGCTGCATCCATCATCCCATCATCTACATTAGGTATTTCTCCTAATACCCCCACCCCCTACTATTCCTCCCCTAGTCCCTCACCCCCCAGGTCCTGGTGTGTGATGTTCCCTTCCCTGTGTCCATGTGTTCTCATTGTTCAACACCCACTTATGAGTGAGAACATGCGGTGTTTGGTTTCCTGTTCTTGTGTCGGTTTGCTGAGAATGATGGTTTCCAGCTTCATCCATGTCCCTGCAAACACAGCCATCTTCTTAAGTCTCCATTTCTCTTTGCTTGAATCCATTGTCTCCTTCATCCTGTACCTTCTCCTTTCATGGTTTAATTCTACATTTTGTTAGAGCACATCTGTAAATAACTTCCTGCAAAAGGAAGTTTAAAAAATAAGTGTTCTTGGATTTTTGTATTTTTTTCCTTTTACTTTTCTCATCCATCATCTCCCATTAAATTGATAATTTGGCTAATTGGAAGATTCTGGACTGAAAATCATTCTCCTTCGTTTGAAACTTTAAAGCCATTGCTTTAAAGTTTCCTGTGCATTTGCTTCCTGTGTGGTTGAGGAGAAGTCTTCTTGCCTGTCTAATTCTCTTTCCTGTGTGTCTTATTGGTGTTCTGAAGTTTCACAGTGTTGGACAAGAGTTGGTTTTGTTTTCCATTGTGCTGAACATTTGTGGGCCCTTTCAGGCTGAGGATTTAGAAACCTCAGCTTTAGGCTATATTCTGGTGTTACTTCTTTGAAAATGTCTTGATAATCTCTGTTCTTTTTTCTGCAAATAGACTCTTTCTAGTTTGTTGGAACTTCTCAGTTAACCCTGTTTTTCTTATTTTTCCTTTTATGTTTAAAGTTTAAAACTTTTGAAGTATAATTTACATACAGTTAGTCATTTTAGTGTACAGTTTTATAAGTTTTGACAAATACATTTAGTAGTGTAACTACCACCATAATTAAGATAAAGGATTCACAATAGCCAAAAGCTAGAAGTAACCCATGTGTTTATCAGTGGATGAATGGGTATACAAAATGTGAGATATACATACATATGTGCACACGTGCGTGCGTGCGTGTGTGCGCGCACACACACACACACACACACACACACAGTGGAATATGATTCAATTTTAAACAGGAAGGGGATTCGAGTACATACTGCAACAAGGGTTGAACCCTCAGGCCATTAGGCTAAGTGAAATAAGTCATTCATAAAAGAAAAACTGCTGTATGATTCCACTCATATAAGGTACCTAGAATAGTCAAATTTATAGACAGAGAGTAGAATGCTGGGTGCCAGGAGCTAGGAGGAGAGGAGAATGGTCAGTTACTGTTAGTGGATACAGAGTTTACAGTTTTGCAAGGTGAAAAGAGTTCTAGAGATGGATGGTGGTGATGGTTGCTCAATAGTGTGAATATTCTTAATATCACTGAACTTTATAATTAAAAATGGTTAATACAGTAAATTTTTGTTATGTGTATTTTACCACAATTAAAAAAAGATACGGGACAGTCTCATCACATGCCCTCCTGAATTCTTTTTCTTTCATATTTTTAAAACCACCTCATCATCTTTTTGTTGCATATCCTGAGATTTTTCTTTATTTGTTTTCCACACCTGTTGGTTTCTTGTAACATTTCAGCTATCGTAATCTTTTTTTAAAACTTCAAAGTGTTCTAATGTATTGTGATTGTTCTTTTTTCAAAGGTCCTTGCTCATCTGTCATGGATGCAGTATCTTCTTGAGTCTCTATGAGAGTACTCATTAATGATTTTTTTCTGCAGTTATTTTCTTCTGCTTCTTCTGGCGGTCATTTTGTTGTTGGTTTATGCTTTTCTCTTATTTTTATATTCTGCAGTCTCTCCTCAAATGTTCATTATCCCTGGTTACCCTGTGTATTTGAGAGTGGGGTACTAAAATGTTAATTGTGAGCTCTACAAGAATAAAGTCTGTTGAGTTTTTAAGAAAGCTTTTAGTTTTAGATTTATAGAAAATTTGTGACATCATTAGCACAGAGTTTCCATATATCCTTCTAATTATTTCCTGTAGTTAACATCTTACATAAGTATAGCCAATGTTATAATTTATGAACCAATGTTGATACAGTTATTAACTAAATTTCATATTTTATTCAAAATTTCTTACTTTTTACCAGATATCTTTTTTTTTTTTTTTTTTTTTTTTTTTTTT
>NW_016107325.1:12714598-12730586 GCF_001604975.1 Cebus imitator
CCCGCCTCGGCCTCCCAAAGTGCTGGGATTACAGGCGTGAGCCACCGCGCCCGGCCCAGATATCTTTTTTTTCTGTTCCAGGGTCCCATTCAGGATACTACATTATATTTAATCACATCTTCTTAGGCTCCTCTTGGCTGTGACAGTTTCTCAAGCCTTTCTTGTTTATGACTTGAGCAGTTTTGAAGAGTACTGGTTGGGAATTTTGTGGAATGTCCCTCAGTTAGGGTTTGTCTGATGTTTTCCCCATGATTGGAGTCAGGTCGTTGGTTTGGGGAGGAAGACCACAGAGGTGATGTGCCATTCTCACCCCATCATGTCAAGGGCATATGCCACCAAGAATGTTGACCCCACTGACCTGGCCAATGCAGTAATTGCCAGGTTTCTCTGCTCTAAAGTTAGTGTCCCCCACTTTCCATACCACAGTCCTTGGGAAGAAATCACTACAGCAGCTGACACTTAAGGAACGGTTTCTCTCCCTTACCTTCCTTTGCCTCCTACTCCCTCTCTCTGTTTCCCCTTTTATCATTGCTCCTGAGGCCATTGGAACTGGGTGTGAGGTGGCGACGGATCAGAGCTAGAGGGAGAGAGAAGTAGTCATTCTTCCAGATCTCGCCACCTCCCCTCAGCTTTGCTTTCTCTTCTTCCCTGTTCTGCAGCTCCCTAAGAAGTATTATGCCCAAAATACAAAGTGAACTTTGTGCCTGATCCTACTTTGTTATACTCAAGCGTGATTTCTAAAAGTTATGGAAAAACGGGAAAGGATAGCAACTTACAGTGTTGTTATTTGCCATTATCATTCTTGACCATCAGAGGAGTCTGGAAAAAATGAAATGTTTTTCTGAAAGCTTTTTGACAGTTGAGTTATGAACAGTCAGAATCTGTCAGGCCAAATTTTAAACCCTCCTTTGCTCCCGCTGGCCTTAAAAATTTCCCAAATAAGTGTAGTCATCTGAGTACTCTTGGAAGGATAGACCTGCTCCCTCCTGCCACTTCCCTTCCTTACGGCGTCTCTGTTCCTTTTGCATCGCTGTCAGCTTCACCTCTAATATGGCTTGTTTTTCCTGGATTTAATTGGATCAAACCATCTATAACAGCACATTTATTGATTATAAGTAATTCAAGCTATGGCCAAGAAAAAGGCACAGGTGAGATACATGCTCTTCAGTCTTGGGGGAGTGCGTGTGAGCGTGCGCACACATACAGACACACTACATAAGGTTTCTTTTTTAAACCTTAGAATGTGGGATACGATTACAAATTCAAGTGGCCTTGGGGAAGATTTACTTATTAACAAGAGTTGATTGCTTGATAAATGTGCTCCTCCAAACCACTGAGTCAGATATTATAGATAGAAGAATCTGCCTCTCTTGGGTTAGACATACTTCTTTGGGGTGTATTTTTCTTTAGAAAACAACTGCTCAGATAAAGAAGAGCAATGAGCAGTAGAAAGTGAAAATGAGGCCATTTCTAGTAGAGATTAATTTCTTTAGTGAAGATAGAGAACTTTCTAGAATGGTTATTGAATCAGAAAGGACCTGTGAGATCATCTAGTATTTTATTTTTACAGTTAAAGAAGTTAAGTCATATAGTTCAGTTGGCCAATATAGTAAGAGTGACTTTACAGTACCATCTGAAACAGATCAGAGCTCACCTGAGTCTTAGTTCTGAGCTCCTTCCACCATGATGAGTAGATTCCTGTAATGTATGAGTGTCCACACACTCATATGTGTGTAATGAGAAAATAATTTCTTTGTAATTGGTTTCTGATGCTGGAAGCTAGATTATAGGAATAAAATGAAATTTTAGCATTTTAGACTTTCTCCTTAAATAACCTTTAAAATTGTTATTGCCACAAACCTCTACCTCGGGTAGAGGTTTGCCATGTGGTAATGGGATTGGAGGTTCCTAGCTTGTGGGAAGAACAGAGAGCTAAGGTGTCATAACATCTTCCTCTGCAGTTCAAAGAACCAGACTGCCCCACCATGGAATAAACATGAACATGGATTCATTTAATTATTTTACTGAATAGTTGAGTTGTCTATATTTAAGAATTGCAAGAGAATATATTCCACAATTTAATCATTAAAAATTAACAATTATGTATTTTTTGCCAACTATATTTTAACATGCAAAAACATAACTGGTTTGGTCAAATTAATCCCCTATGTACAAGCCCAGCACATAAATTAAGAAAGTAACTTTCAATCTTTTCCTTGAGTGTAATTTTTGATAATTTAACCGTGTAGTCACTGTGAGGAAAAAACTTTATAAAAGGAACATACTTTAAAATTTAAAGATGGTCCAGGTCCAGGATCTTTCAGATCATTCAAATTCTCATCACAAAGTGGGGAGGGGAGTTAACTTGGAAAGCAGGGACCACTTTAAGTTCATTGCCAAACATACCAGCAAGATCATGATCCATTCATTTTCCTAGGCTTCTGGTTTTCAGGCTTTTGTCTCAGGAGAAAAGGAATTGGCCCTGTTAAAAGGAGACTGACAAGTAATTTTAAGAGACATATTTTGAGCATTACTAGCAACAGAAGGAATGCAGTATTTTAGAAGTCAGGATCAGTGGGTTCCAACTTGCTTGTGAAATTGGGCTACTATTTTTGAAAGTACATGTTGTGCCAAGAAGGGAGTCTGGAACGAGGCAATTTTGTTGGAGAAATTGTCTGTACTGTAGCTGACACTACTCTGGCTTTCTGGGATCCTATCCCTGGTGACTTTTTTTGAGAAACACCGGCTCATAGAGATGTCTGTTTCTTGCAGTGTAAAAGAATGGAAAAGAAAGAACTCAAATTCTTTCTGTTGGACATTTTCCAAATGAAGGTGGAACGTCAGAATTCAGCAAATGTTTGTATTGACAGCTTAAGCTGCATCTTGGAATTTTAAACAATGGGCCAAGGCATCCATTTTCATTGGTTTAGTCTCCTTCTTGCAGGTAGTTTCCAGAATATTCAAAACCACCTGCATTTTCCTTGGGTAGAGGTTTGCCACGTGGTAATGGGATTGGTGCGTCCTAGCTTATGAGAAGAACAGAGAGCTAAGGTGTCATAACGTCTTCCTCTGCAGTTCAAAGAACCAGACTGACCCACCATGGAATAAAGTCATAGAGTAGAAAAGAACCCCAGAGATCACTCAGGGGAGTTTCTAACTTCTGCTGGAACATGTCTAGCATCAGGCAGCTTAATAACAATTTAATTTTATATACTATATAATATGATAAATAATGATATTGTTATTTTATATCAGTAATAATAAATTACAATAGCGGCTGCAATTTTTTGAGTGACTAGCAATTAAGGGAGCAGATTTTAGAGCAAGACTGAATGAATCTCAGCGCCATATTTATTTGTCATACAACTTTCAAATCAAGTTTTTCAACCTCTCTGTGCCACACAGTGCCCTCATTGATAAAATGAGAAATGTTGTAGTCAGCTCCTGCCTTTTAGAGTTATTTTGGGGATTAAATGAGTTGGTAGGTGTAAGTTTCTTAGCAGAGTGGCTGGCCCAGAGCTGTTATGGTAAATATTCTCACATTAGAAATAAAGCAAGTTAGGAATTGTTATTTGATGCGTGACCTTAGGCTTGGAAAGAGCAGAGACTGAAAGCCGAACCTGTCCGTGTGTGAAGCCTCTACCTTTTCTTATGCTTTCAACACATTGCTTCTTGTGTTACAGTAGCCCATTTCGTTTCTGAACAATTCTTGTGGAAGTCTCTTTTTATATTCAGTTGAATTTTGGTGTCTTTTAGTTTTGCACTCTTTATCACAAGTCTGTCCAAATATAGGCCTTTGTCCTAAAATGATAAAGAAAAATTATACACTGAGGCTTTCTCCTCCCCTCATTAATGTTAGGACAATGCGCCAAATGTTTAATGGATGTTGTTTGGACTCTGGAAATCTTATGATTTGGAGAAAAGAGGAATGCCTGGTTTGGAAGGGTCTCATAGGAGTCCAGATGGACCAGAACTGGGTCTGTTGTTGAAACAATTTATTTTCTCAGGGAAGATTACTCTCAGGGGGAAGGGTGGACTGTTGGGGTCAGGAGGATGATTATAAAAACAAGTGGAGGCCGGCTGCAGTGGCTTGTGCCTGTAATCCCAAAACTTTGGGAGGCTGAGTTGGGTGGATCACCTGAGGTCAGGAGTTCGAGACCAGCCTGGCCAACATGGAGAAACCCCATCTTTACTGAAAACACAAAAATTAGCCAGTCATCGTGGCACGTGCCTATAATCCCAACTACTTGGGAGGCTGAGGCAGGAAAATGACTTGAACCCAGGAGGCAGAGGTTGCAGTGAGCTGATATCATGCCACTACACTCCAGTCTGGGCAACAGAGGAAGACTCTGTCTAAAAAAATTAAAATTAAAACAAGTAGATGGCGTGGTTGTGGAACTAAAGGTCTCTCTACTGTTTTAAGGGGGCTGTTGAGGTCTTTAATGCCTCTTGGATTTGGCTGCTGGGGCAAAAGTTGCCTCAACTTCCATGGGAAAAAAGAGACACAGGCATCTTATCTTTTTTTAACTTAAAAATCCTGCAAAATTTCTTCTTGGAACTGGAAATAATTTTTAAAACCCATAAAAATAAACTGCACTCTCAGGGGTCCTGAGAGTGTAAGAGATTACTTCCTTCTTGATTATTTGTTGGAAGACAACCTCTAAAATTTTGGAGGGGAAAGTATTCCTTTCACATTTTATTTGGCATATATATAGAGATGGCAAATTTCTTTTAAACTAGAGAAAAAATTAAGATGGAGGCCCTTAATCATTGAAATGGCAAAATGGTGTATGATGGCAATACAGCAGAGATTTTTCTTATGACTAATTCTGCAGTGAGTGATTGTTGGTGCTTTGAAAATGCATAACCGCTTTAAAGGAGATTAAAGGATGTGTCATAATTTAGTCGTTGTTTGTGTTGTTACCTTTCACTTATTTTTCATTGGGAATCTAGTTTAGGGCCCAAATCTGAAAATTCAGTTTTATTTTTCTGCTCTGTGCATCAAAACCAAGCTGCCTCTACCACACAACCTAACATTTGATTATAAATTGTCTTTTGGTTGTTTGGACCTGCGATTCTATAAATTTCTGGTAGGTGGGGAATACTTTTTTATTCCCCTTTTAACAATAGTGTAGGCTCAGTGTCTTCTGAAATTGTATTTGAACTACTTAAACAGGAAGATTGTCATTAGAACACTTTACCCAAGCATAGGAAAAGAGCTTTGCCTGTATTAAGAAATGATTCTTGAAATCGGTTGGATTTCTGAATATTTCATAGCTAATGCTTAGATGACTTACTTCATACTTTGCTAGAAATCTCTATGTATATGTTTGTCTTGTCCTCTTCCTGCCTCTCCTTCCTCCTGCTCCCTAATCTCTCCTGCCCTCATATGACTGGCGTCTCCCCAGGCTCAGTTCTGGGTACTCATCCAAAGCTCTCCAAGCTCTCTGATATAATCCCTTGGTTTCAACCAATATCCCTCCTCGCCTAATGTTCCTACAGCTGTGTCTCTAGGGCCTTTGACCACTTAGTCTTTTTGTAGCCACCACAGTTCCAGCTATCACTAATATTGATGTGTTGAAAACAGATGTTTCTCTCTTCACAGAGCTGATGTCTTTCTAAGTTGCTTTTCTCTGTCCACAGATGGGTGCATCTGAGACTGACTGTTGGTATTCTTTCTTCTTTATGCATTTCTCCCAAGTGTCTTTGTTCCCCACTGCCCTCCTCCCACCCACCTCCTTAGCATTTTGCACAGTCACTAGTTCCCAACCTGGCTGCATACTAGAGTTGCCTGGGGAGCTCCTGAGAAAGTCAGTGCCCCAGTCCCACTCGAGTTGAGTTGTAAAATGTTTCAAATGCTCCAGGAGATTGTGTTGTGGGGCAGTGTTGAGGATCACTGCTGTAGATGTGCAATAAGGATTTTTAACTAATTAAATAGTAATTTTATGTACATCATAAATAATGGTTTAATGTTTTGGTGCTGGTTGATATTCCTTAGAATGCTGGCCTTGGTAGCATTTTTCAAATAGTTTTCCTGACCATATATCATAAATTATAATAGGTTCTTGGCAATACTCTGCCATATAGAGAAAAGTATATTGGGGAGTAAACAATTCCTTTTTAAAAGGATGTGGTCTTAAATTTTAAAAAGCAATAGAAAATTTTAAAATTTTAAATTTAAATAAATATTTTTAAATAAAAATTTTTATTTTTATTTTTTTTAAATCTTAGATTCAAGGGGTACATGTGCAGGTTTGTTGTATGGGTCTATTGTGTGATGCCGAGGTTTGGGCTTCTAATGATCTGTTATGCAAGTAATGAACATAGTACTTGATAAGTCATTTTTCAACCCTTGCCCTCCTTCCTGCCTTCCCCTTTTGGAATCCCCAGTGTTTGTGGTTCCTATTTTTATGTTTGTGTGTACCCAGTGTTCAGCTCTCACTTACAAGTGAGAACATGCAGTATTTGGTTTTCTGTTTCCATGATAGTTCACTTAGGATAATGCTCTCCAGCTGCATCTATATTGCTGCAAAGGACATGATTTCATTCTTTTTTATGGCTGTGTAGTAGTCCATGATGTATATGTATTAGGTTGGTGCAAAAGTAATTGTGGATTTTGCCATTAGTTTTAATACCGTATGTTCTTTTTCCAATCCACTGTTGATGGGCACCTGGGTTGATTTGTCTTTGCTATTTTGACTAGTGCTGTGATGAACATACAAGTGCAGGTGTCTTTTTGGTAGATGATTTATTTTGTTTTGGGTATATACCCAGTTATAGGATTGCTGGGTCAAATGATCATTCTACTTTTAGTTCTTTGAGAAATTTTCCACAGGGACTTTTCACGTGGACTAATTTGCATTCCCAGCAATAGTGTATAAGCATTCCCTTTGCTCTGCAGCCTCACCAACATTGGTTATTTTTTGACTTTTTAGTACTAGCCATTGTGTCTGGTGTGAGATCGTATCTTACTGTGGTTTTCAACTTGCATTTCTCTGATGATTAATGGTGTTGAGCATTTTTCATATGTTTGTTGTTGCCCATTTGTATGTCTTTGGAGAAGTGTCTGTTCATGTCCTTTGCCCACTTTTTAAGTTTCTTACTCCTTTGTTGGATACGTAGTTTGCAAATAGTCTCTCCTATTCTGTAGGTTGTCTGTTTATTGATCGTTTCTTTTGCTATGCAGAAGTTCTTTAATTAGATCCCACTGTCAGTTTTTATTTTTGTTGTGTTTGCTTTTGAAGACTTAATCATAAATTCTTTGCTGAGGGCAATGTCTAGAAGACTTTTTCCTAGGTTTTCTTCTAGGATTTTTATAGTTTAAGTTCTTACATTTAAGTGTTTAACATTTACAATATACTTTTTTATTTTCTTTTTGAGAAACAGCTTCACTCTGTTGCCCAGGCTGGAGTACACTGGTGCAACCTCAGCTCACTGCAACCTCTGCCTCCTGAGTTCAAAAGATTCTTGTGCCTCAGCCTCCCTAACAGCTTTTGGAATTATAGGTGTACACGACCACACCCAGCTAATTTTTGTATTATTAATAGAGAAGGGGTTTCACCATGTTGGCCAACCTGGTTTTGAATGCCTGACCTCAAGTGATCGGCTCGCCTCAGCCTCCTAAAGTGCTGGGATTACAGGCGTGAGCCACCCTGCCCAGCTGGTATACTTTGAATTAAATACTGTAAATAAATTTTGGAAAGACTTCTAAACTCCTTTTCTCCCTCCAACATTAATATTTGCTTATGTTTATGAAAGTATGAAAATTCTGTATTTTTTATAGATTGCTAAGTCAAGTTTGGTAGAATTGGCTTAATAATTCTACCTTCAGAGAATAAAGCTGAGCTGATAGAATTTGAGACTGACAATGCTGTTCAGTGACAATACTGGAAAGTAACAGAAGAGACTCCAGATGGTTTCCAAAGCTGGGGTCAGGACCAGCCTAATAAAGCCTAATAAAGTGATGAGTGTAAGTGAAACATTATAGTTTAATGGTCAGTGTGGGGCAGTGGGAAAACCAAAGCTCCCTCTTTTTTTCCTATTGATTTGACTTTTCAAATTTGGACGGCATTTTTCTCTTCTCTAACGGAGAGATATGCCTACCCTGTAAGCTTGATAGATTTGTCATGAGGATCCCATGAGATTAAGGGTGTGTCCGTGGCTTTGCAGAACTGGCCAAGTTCCAGGTGGAAGAAGTGGAGGAGGAGGAGGAGGGGAGGGAGGGGGCGGAGCAGGAGATGATAGTAACAGAGCTGCACCAGGCAGTTCAGCATGTTCCTAATGCAGCTTCTTGGGTGCATTTGAAATGAGGCACATCCAGACAGACGTCTTGGGTTCTTCTCACTGAGTCAGAGGTGAAAGATGAGAAGTTGTCATGTTAAACTAATATATGACATTAGTAAGGCCAGAAGTTGAAAATAATTCTGCCTGTAGCAAAGATTCCCAAGGTCTGCAAGCCAAGAGATCCTTCATTTCTGACAGGAACAGTGGGAAGATTTAAATTAAAAATGGAATAGCCTTTAGAAATCTTTAGGCCCTAAGGGGTTTCACTGAGTATAGTTTTCTTTGAATGGAAATATAAGTTTATAATTTGTTAGAAGCAATTTTTCAAGAGTAAAATAGAGGCATTTACAGGTTTTTATTGCCTTTCTACTTCCATCATTGAAAGCCTATTTTGGTAAATGTATTATCTTTAAGGTTCCTGTGCCTGGGGAGTGATTGATTTGAGAACACAGTTGGAAAATTTATTGTGCAAATGATATTTGTTTGTGACTTTGTTTTTGATTCCTGAAAGATTTTACCAAACTGTATGTCTGGATCTAGTTTCATGGCATTGGTCCTGAATACTGAAAGCGAGTCACAAACCTATGGAAATTATAATTTACACAGATTTGGGGATCTGTGTAGCAGGCACAGGTGGCAGGGACCTGGGTGGATGCAGGTAGAGAACTGAAGAACTGCAGGGTTTTATGTGGTTTATGATATAGCCCAGCTACTTCATTTAGGGTGAACTTTTGGACATTTTGTAATTTATAAACTACCTTTTAAAGCACGGCTCATTTAGTACTGAACACTAAAAATTTTTTTCTCTTTGTTACTGCAGATGTAATTTCCTCTGAACAAACATTTCCGTTATTTAAAAAATAACAACTTAATTAGTATGCCGAAAGTGTTAGCATTCATTGAAGTTAGGAATTTGCTCTTTCCTATAACTTAGGTGAATTTCTTTTTTTGACATGGCTCTTGCTCTGTTGCACAGGCTAGAGTGTAGTGGCGCAATCATAGCTCACAGCAGCCTTGACTTCCCAGGCTCAAGTAATCTTCCACTTTCATTCCTCTCCCTCTGAGTAATTGGGACTACTGGTGTGTACTACCACAACTGGCTAATTTTTAAAATGATTTTTTATATTTTTGTAGAGACAGTATCGCACTATGTTGCCGAGGCTAGGCTTGGATTCCTGGCCTCAAGTGATCCTCCTGCCTTGGCCTTTCAAAGTGCTGAGATTACAGGTGTGAACCACTGTGCCTGGCCCCTGAAATTTTGAATAAAGAGAGAGAAAATGTTGGCAATGAGATACCAAGAGCTTTTGTGTGTTTTTGAACTACTCAAATAGATTAAACTCAATTAGATAGCTATATCTGAATAAATATTCAAGCATTTATTATGTCTCAGCAATGATACTATTCATAGCTGTATTAGTAATGCTTTTGGCTATAAGTAGCAATACCTGATTGATACTGGCTACATGAAAACTGATGATCTTGCGTAACAGGAAGAATGTAGGTTAGTTGTTCTGGTTTTGCTGCGCTAGCTTTGCAAAGCCATAGAGACCTAGAGCCTTTCTGCCTTTCTGCTCTACCATTTTGGGTTTTGTCCTTCCTTAAGCTTGTCACCTCTTGACCCCGTTATGGCTGCCCCTGCTTAAAACAACATTATCTTTTGCAGCAAGGAAGGAAGCAGAAGTTAGAATCTGATTTTCATGATTGCGTGAGACGAATCAAAATTCATAATTAGCCTTTCCAAATAAAAGGGGCATTTTGTTTGTATGAATGAAGGAGGGGTGGTTTTTGGGTGGAAGAGCCACACTGTACCACAGTGGCACGTGCAGTGCTTTTAGAGTAGAAAGAGCAAGCCCTGGCCATCAGGGATCCTGGTCATCAGGATACCAGTAACAGCTGGTAATTCACCAGTTACTTACCTGCTGGTGGGGAGAAGGCAAGTAACCAAATGACCGTAGTGATCTGTGGAATAACGGCATGTCAAGGAGATGAAAAATACATTATTACAGGAAGATTTGGAGAGAGGTGTGGAGGTTCAAGAAAATCTTGGAGAAGATATTATTTGTGATACTCACTGACATTTTCAGTAGGTGTAAATGAACAGGCAGTGGCCTTTAGACATCTGCAAAGACTACAGCCCTGGGTTTGTATAGCAGGTGTCCTGGGAGAGTAATCAGTGGATATATTGGAAAGTATTTGCCACCCACACATGCCATGGTAGTTGCTGCAATGCTGCATTAGACAGCAACAGATGGATGAAAATATAACTTAGTTTCCTCTGCAGGCTTGTCTATTCTATGACAGGTGCAGTGCTGGGTGCTCCTGCAAAATAGACTTACCTTCCCCAGTAGACATGCTGATGTTTTTCCCCTTCATGTTCCACTCATTCAAGGGCCACCCTGGACTGCATTTAAAGTTGAATGTTGAGTTCACGTGTGTTTCTGAGGTTTGTTTTTTGTAACAAGAAGAAGAAGGTTGTGTGTTTCATGCAAAAGGAAGTCCCAAGGGACCTTGAGTCACAGCTCCAACTTTCTTAATATGATGTGATAATATCATGCAGTTTAATGAACTGTGGTAGGCTTAGAATGCTCATGACTTACATTAGTTTCATTTTGAATGATGTTTAATAAGCCATGCCAAGTTATTTTCTGCACAATTAGAGAAGTCATTGAGCTGTTTTTTTCTATATGGTAAGAAATTAAGGAAAAAAAAGTGGTGATTGTGAAAGGAATGGAGCTAAGTCTTAGTCTTCTCCAAAGTCTCTATCCAGATAGCCCAGTGCTGCTCCATGCTGGGGTCAAGCTGAAATGAGAATGGAGACTCAGGCAGAGACAGAATTGAGACCCCCAAGTCGCCTTTCAAACAGTGGCATTTGTGGAAAGAAAAAAAAATCCATGCAACAAAAAGATAAACAATAATATTATTGTTGCTGTAGCACTCACGGGGTTGGCATGAGATAAGCCCGGTGAATGATGCGGCTGCTAAAAACTTAGTGTGTATAGCTCTGATTGTTGGTATTTGACTTCTAGAATGAGACGGGTGATCATTTTATTCTTCTTTTAGTAAATACGGGATTTTATGTATGCGATATATATTTGCACATCTCTCTTTAAAAAGGATTTATTTCACACAGTGAGTATGCCATTATAATAGCTAATATTAGTATGTGTTAATATAATATTAATAAATATTTTAACTATATTCATTGTGTATTATGTATCTAAACTATTATCTGTGTCTGTGTCTCTAGCTATGTGGACATTCTGCCTGAAGAAAAAAAGATGCATAATATCATAGCTATTTTTAGATGTTGTAGGATTGTCATGTGGAAGAAAGTTTGAGATTTTTTGTCTTTATTCCTCTTGGTAGAAAAGGCTCAGTTGGCAGAGTTATGAAGAGATATTTAGGCTCAGTTCTAAGGAAGAATTTCCTTGGGGTGCTGTCCACAGGTGCATTGTGGGCTGCGTTAGAGAATTCCTTAATTCCGTAAGACCAGTCTGTTCAAGTCCAGGCCGATACAATGGTTCTCAAGCTTCAACATGCCTCCACATTACCTGGAGGGCTTGGTAAACCCAGCTTGCTAGGCCCCACGCCTAGAGTTGTTGATTTAGTAGGGCTGGGACAGGTCCCCAGAATTTGTATTTTTATCAGCCTCTCAGGTGAGGCTGAAGCTGTTTGGTTTGGAGATCACACCTTAAGGAGCACTGGACAGAGTACAGCATACTTCTCCAACTACACTGTGCATGGCAGCTATTTGGGGATTTTTGTTAAAACACAGAATCTGATTTCAGTTTGCCTAGGATTGGACCTGAGATTCTGCCTTTTTAATGTGTTCCAGGTAATGCCAATGCTCTTGGTTCTTAAGCCACACTTTGAGTAATGGGGTAAAGAACCCCTTGTCAGTGATGACGAGGCCTGAGGAAATTTAAACATTCAATGGGCTGTTGGGCCAGAGGATATTCAAAGTCCTGTACAATGCTGAGCCCCTGTGAAATGATTTTATTTTGGTAAGCCCCTAATGGGGACAAATAAAAAGTTGACTTTTGCCTTTCAAAAAAATTTCATGGTAAAATGCCCTTTTCTTACAGTGATCACACCATCATTACTAACATTTTATGACCCTTCTCTGCAGGTCTTTAAATAAGAACTCATTTAAGTCACTCTGTGAGCCTTTGCCCCTTAGGAAAATGCTTCATTGATTGAGCCTACCACTGAGCTTTAAATGGAAATGCCCTTCATTTTTTAAATTTAATTGAGCCCTGATGTTTACTTGTAGATTTTGTTATTTCTCATAAATGCCCCTATCAAATAATTTTGGGAGTTTAATACCATTATGTGGACTCAGTGTGCTTTCTAATGATGCCCCTAGGGTTGTGGTCATGCAAGGATTACAATAAATCAAGAGAATACTAATCTTAAAAAAAAATAATGTGGATCTGTATCCATTGTTTAGGTAAGGCAAGTTTGCATTCAAAAAGCAAAATGTCCTCCATGCAGAAATGCATGTTTCCTTATTAAGAGCCAAGTGAATATTTCATTCTGTTTTCTCCTATTTGTTCCTTACGAGTAAGCTGTTTTGCCTTTGTTGGTTTCAGAGTTTGCTCTCTAAGGCCTCTTATTTGAGCTTCTCTTTGATTTTAATCCTATGAGCGTCCATTGCTGTTTAGGTTTTCTGGCATTGAGAGGATATTCTCTTGGAAGTACAAGCAGTTCATAGACCAACTGGAAATACAAGATGAAGAGCTCAAAAAAGAAAAGCTGATTATTAATAGCTCTTTAACTTTCTGATATGTTATTTTTCTGATACAAAGAGAATAAAACCAGCATTTGCCTGTGTATGTGCCAGGCGCTTTATACCAGTGTATCATTTAATTCTTTAAAAAGCCATGTGGTCCAGGTGATATAACTATTACAGAAAAACTGACTCAGGAAGGTAAAATAACCTAATATTTCACAGCTAGCAAGTGATCAAATCAGGATTTAAACCTATGATAGCTTGCCTTTAAGGCTGTTTAGCTGCTTTTTAGCTTCTTAACATAAAGCAGTAAATTGTTTGGAATGCAGATGTTTCCACACCCTGTATGAGCAGCCTGACAGCAGAAGGTTTTGAATGAGAGAGGGCAAAAATAAATGTCCTGGTCAGGTAGTTTCTCTTTAGTTTCTTATCTAGCAGCTATCAACAAATTCTGTCTTAGCCTGTGCTATGAAAAGCAGTGAAACTAGATGCCCAGTTGTCAGGAGCATCCCCAGATTGAAGATTTTGAACATGTGGAGAACACTCTGTGCTGATTATTAAGCCATCATCTCTCAGCTTCAAAACCACCCTTCATATTTTGTTTGTGACATTGAGTCTGAGGCTCTAAAACTATGTTTCTCATTTGCCAGCTTCTTCCCTATAGTTTCTGTCAACAGGAGGTGCTAGAGGGAGGCTGCTTGGCTAGAAGAGGAAGACTGGACATGCTTATCCTCTTTGCCTCCTTTCTGAAAGTGGTCCCTCAGCATCAGTGGACTTTTCTTCTTTATTTTTAAGAGCAGTTTTAGGTTCACATCAAGGTTGAATTGGGAAGTACAGAGATTTCCCATATCCCTGTCCCTACACATACATAGATTCCCTTGTTATTAATGTCTCCCAACAGAGAGTACATTTGTTGCAAATCAGTGAACCCACGTCACTTTATTGTCACCCGAAGTTTGTGGTTGACTTTAGGGTTCTGTCTTGGTGTTTACATTCTGTGAGTTTATATAAATCTATAATGCCATGTTTCCTAGTCCATTTTGTGCTGCTGTAACAAAATACCTGACATTGGGTAATTTGTAAAGAATTAAAATTTATTTCTCACAGTTCTAGAGGCTGGGAAGTCTAAGATCAGGGCACTGGCAGGTTTGGTGGCTAGAAAGGGCCAAGTCTCTGCTTCCAAGGTGGCGCCTTGAAGGCTGCATCCTTTGGAGTGGAGGAACGCCATTCTTCCCATGGCAGAAAAACAGAAGAGCAAGGAGTGAACTCATTTCCTTGAGCACCCCTCGCCCATTCTTTTTTTTGATATAGAGTTTGGCTCTGTAGCTCAGGCTGGAGTGCAGTAGTGTGATCTCAGCTCACTATATCCTCCCGCCTCAACCTCCCAAGTAGCTGGGAGTAGAGGTGTGCACCACCACACCTGGCTAGTTTTTGCATTTTTTGTAGAGACGGGGTTTCACCATGTTTTCCAGTCTGGTCTCAAACTCCTGAGGTCAAGTGATCCACCTGCTTAGGCCTTCCAAAAGTGCTAGGATTACTGGTGTGAGGACTAACCCATTCATGAAGGTGGTGGATGCCCTCCCATTAGTCCCCACCCTCCAGCACTGTTACATTGGGGATTGTGTTTTCCACACATTAATTTTGAGGGACACATTCAAACCTTAGCGCCAGGTATCTACCATTATACTATTACACAGAGTAGTTTCATCGCCCGAAAAATTCTCTCATCAGCAGCTGTTCTACACCCAATAGGAGTGGTTTTTTTTCATTGATTGATTCTGGCTTCTGACTTTTCCGCAGCATTCCCTCTTAAAGGCATCTCCAGTTGAGGGCTGCTCCCTCATCAGGGGTCTGGGTTCTTCCCTAGTCTCTATTCTTCCTCTCAGCCCTAGGGCTGGTGGCTGCTCCTGCCTCCTCTGTGACATATAAGGGTTTCCTTTGTATCTTTTAGTACTTTGATATCAATATAACTATTTCTTATATTAAATTATCTCTGTTAAAATAAATCGTGGTTTCTGTTTTCCTAACTAGATCCTGACCGATACTCTTTTGGAGAGTAACCTCTAAGCCATGTTGAAGCATGTACTGTGAACACATGCTGCCCATAAGGAACTAGGCAGAAGCTGTAGAAGAACTAGAGGAATTTGCAAACAAATTTTTTAGGTTCATAGTTTTACAAGCATGAGTCCCTGCTGGAATAGCCTGTCAAATATGAGAAGAAAAAAACAAACAAACAAACAAACAAAAACAGGAGAAAGCAGCCAACGGACAGAAGTGTGTTCTAGCATCAGCTTTTCGTACGGTTTGGGAGTACTACTTTCTCTGACCCTCAGTTTCCTCACCTTTAAATCTTAGGTTATACTGATTGTGAAGTTAAATGAAGTTAAGAGAATTGAAAGTACTTGTAAAAGTATAAGGCCTTGAATTCAAATAAACAATTGTGATAATGAAATAATATTGTAATGCCATCATCAGACTTGATCTCTGTCTATATAAAGGAGTTTGCTGAAGACCATAGGGGTCTTTAAGTGATAACAGGGTGAGGGGTTATGTAGACCAAGCTATCATGAGGCCTTCTCTGTCCTGGCATTCATTGCGCACAGAGCATGTGCTGTCTCATTCAACTTGACCATTTTATAGTGGACAAAACAAGTTTGTTGTTGTTGAGAGTCAGCTTTCTTAATTATTCTCCATTCCAGTCAGTGTGAAGGATTCTACCTTAATTGTCTCATTCTTCCTGTTGTTCTTACTCATCCCTGATTGTCAAGCGGGCACGTTGTAAGTAGTGGTATTACGTTGTCACATTCTTCTGTGGGGAATTTTAGCATAATGAGAGACCATGAGTTTTAGTGAAAACCTTTATGAAATTGGTGACTCTGTTTTTTGAAATTCTATAAGGTCATTATGTTATCAGTAATCCACCAGGAAAATAAAGAGCATCATCCTCATTAAACTATGTGTACAACCAGAAGT
>NW_016107325.1:12730723-12801598 GCF_001604975.1 Cebus imitator
ATCTTGGCTCACTGTAACCTTCACCTCCTGTATTCAGGCGATTCTCCTGCCTCAGTCTTTTTAGTAGGTGGGATTACAGGCACATGCCACCATGCCAGGCTAATTTTTTGTATTTTTAGTAGAAACGGGGTTTCACCATGTTAGCCAGGATGGTCTTGATCTCCTGACCTCATGATTCGCCCGCGTCAGCTTCCCAAAGTGCTGGGATTACAGGCGTGAGCCACTGTGCTCAGCCTACAACCAGAAGTCTTCTATGGTAGATCAGGAGTAAAACCAGGCACCAATCACTGATGACCAAATTTTGTGATTTTTGAGGCAACAATGGATAACCCCCTGCATTGTTAGTATCTAGGGCAAAAAAAAAGTTCACAGACTCATAAACATGTGTCACCAACTAAACAAAGTAAGAAATGTTGGAGGGATCAGTCTTTGGAGCAGAATGACAGGGATCCAAATTGACATTCACCTCTGCCCCGCAGTTTTTAGTTCAAGTCACTGAAACACTAGAATCTTTTCCTCATTTGTGAAGCAGTGATGATAATATCTGTTTGCTTATTCCTTAGGGACATTTTGAGGATTGACTGAGATAAAGCATGAAAGGGCTTGGTGAATTGTAAGGCACCTAGAAAATGTAACGGAATTAAAGGGTTAGCGCATTACAGGAAGGCTTGGAACCCCACCCCCACCCCTGAGACCTGACATTTAGCTTCAGGGCCAATTTTGGGATTTCTGGACAAATGTACCAGTCACAGAAGACAGCCTGTGTACAGGCGCTGAAAGCCTGCTTCTCACAGCTCTGCATTCCTCGGCTGGTCATCTGAGGAAGATGAATGATAGGGAGGCCTAGGCTCCCACGCAGAGTGAGCTGCCTGAGGACAGTGACAGGGAACGTGTCTGTGTCTGTAAGAGTGCCGAGGGGTACTGTTAAAGGGAATTTTGAGGCACTCCAGCAGAGCTCTCGATTTGTGTGACATGTGAAAAGCTGACAGGCTGTGCCGAAAGCAGCAGTTAGAGCTGGAGCTGCCAAATTGCAGTCAATGTGGTACAGTGGCATGGCTGAGGGCAAAATTCTGTGGGGGTGGTTATATCTCTCCATGAGAGGGGCAGACAGTATCATTCCTCTGTGTGCAGAGAAGATGATATAGCCTTACCCATACATTATAGTATTCCCAGAAGATTCCTTGGCAATTAACTGTAATTTTATAAGCACCGTAATACTATGAAAATATTGGCTAACACATAGTGGTAATGTCTTAAAGACTTTCTCGACAAGGGCATTTTCATATATAAATATATACCATGTAGTTCTTCTTCCAAATGTTTTGATGTTTTCTGTATCTGGTTTTATGTAAAATACAGGAACATATCTTTCATTAAGATGAAGACATAATTTATTTGAATTTTATGAGCTTCATTCTTTAACAGCTAGTTTCTGTGTTTCTTTAATAGCTGAAGTGAACTCAGGATGAAATATCCTAAGTCTAGGGTACTTTTTCCTAGGATCCTGGAAATGTGTAGCAAGGAGGGGCAGTTTTGATGTTTCTCACATTACCTTGGGCTTTCCAAGGACCTCAGCTCTTAAGTTTTAACACATGATGGCCTGTCGGTCTCTGAACCGCAGTGACCAACTCCTCAAATGAGGGTTGCATGGATTAGACTGACTGATCTGTTTATTACTGCTATTTAAGATTTAGCTATAATTTTTAGAAAGCTTCTTGTGAATTATTTTTAACCACTACCACAAAAAGCCTTTGCCAATGGTTATTTATTAATAAAAGCAACCACTGTCTAAGGGTCTTTTCCATGTTTTTAAAATAATAAAATGATGATAGTTTCAGAAAAGAATCCTTAGTTTAAAAAAATTAAAGTTAGGAAAGAAAAAGATGAACGAGGAAAGGTTTATAGGATCCAGGCTGTTTATTCTGAAAGAGGGAAGAATGCAAGATGACTTAATCTGTGTTTTGAAATATTTGAGGAGGTTATAGACTGCACCATCTCTCTAGAGGACTGAGAAAAGAGGAAATGGGTTTACAGTGCAGCAAGAAGGAATGACACAGAAGAACATTTTGAGTATGATGAAAAACTAAAATAGGGCAGTAAGTGAAGACTAAAAAACGACTTTTTATTTTGAAATAATTATAGATTCACAGGAAAATTACAAAAAAAACAAATGGGGAGATTTCAGGCCTAAAGGAAGTTTTCGAATGCTCTCTCTAGAGAAAAATCTGGCTTGGAGAAAGATGGCTGGACAAAGTGACATAGTAAGCTCTAAGTTTTCTGGCTCTTTCACAAATCTGTACATCTTATGCTCTTGTAACATGTTTCCTATTAAAAGTCACTGACTGGACAGGTGTGGTGGCTCACGCCTGTAATCTCAGTACTTTGGAAGACCAAGTGGGGTGGATCATCTAAGGTCAGGAGTTTGAGACCAGCCTGACCAACATGGCCTAACCCCGTCTCTACTAAAAATACAAAAATTGGCCAGGCGTGGTACAGGGCGCCTATAATCCCAGCTATTTCAGAGACTGAGGCAGGAAAATCGCTTGAACCCAGGAGGCGGAGATTGCAGTGAGTCAGGATCGCTCTATTGTACCCCAGCCTGGGTGACAGAGTGAGACTGTGTCTCAGAAAAAAGGCATTGCCCAGCACAGACTAGGGCACCTTCTGATGTGTGAAAAGTATGCTTCTTGTCATCAAAATTTAAGGAGATGCAGCACTCACTTAATATTTTCTAAATCTGAGCTCTGTTATGAGAGGTTTGTATTCATGTTGTCAGTGCTCAGACAAAATTTGCCAAGTAGATTTTATTGTCTTCATTTTGTAAGCATAGTAACTAGGATTCAGAAATATTAAACCACTTTCCAACAATCCAGGCTTAGAGTAGGTACATCTGGGATATGAGTTAGCATTAAAGGAATTGTTGTTTCTATATGATGCTACTTAGAGAACAGTTCATGTTTTTCCTGAGAAGCAAACTGTCTTCTTCCTGCATACCATTCTGCCTGCCATCCTCTCCTATCTCTGCCTCATTCCAATTGCTCCCAGGATGCCCGTGATGTAGAAGATCTCAACATGAAACAGAGTGTAATTATGATTTTTGCTATGTAGATGAGGAAATAGAGAAGTTCTGTGGTGCCTCCAGGCACAGGGAGAAGCAGTTTCTTTTCTGGTGGCATCCAAGATTCTCTTAACTATATTTATTTAGTGGTGGTAACACTTTTTTTGGAATAATTTCATCCAGTTGCATAGTTTTTTTGGTGTTCTCATTGCCTTGAATGCCATGCTTTTTTCTGTTTGAACAGGTACTGAAATGGCATTTTATTTTTATTCCATTTTTTGTTTTCTCCTTTGTCTCAGTCGCAGTGGAGTCCTTTGCTAGAAAAGCCCCATGGAATTAGCTAAATTGTAGCTGTCTCAGGGCTTTCCATGTTAGATTTTTGTATCATCAAGGTTTTGAGTCTTACTGAGAGAGAGACGACCTTGTTCATCTCTATTTTTAACAATACTTATTTTTAATTTTTGGCATTAAAAATCCGACCTCTCATTTTAAGATGTTGAAAAATATAGAAAAACATTTTTTAAAGAATATTAAGGTAATCCATAATCCCATCCTTTGACAATAAACACAGGTAACCTTTTAATATATTTTCAATTTTTTATATGTCAGAAATTTATACATAAATGTGAATGAACAGTGATCAGATAGACATTGTTTTCTCTCTTGTTTCTGAGCATTTTTTCATGTTCCTAAATATTCATGAAAGCATTTATTTACCTGTAAAATAAATATAAAGCGTATATAAGCACAAATTTAAAGCAGTGCAGAAAAGTATGAAATACACATTGTCTTAACCCTAAAAGGTTATTACCATTAGCAATTTCTCACCACTCCGCCAGATAAAATTTTAAAAGTACCTGCACAAGTGGAATGTTATACTTGTTGTATATCTTGGATTTTACATGTTTTTATTTCTCCACATCCTCTCCAGCATCTGTTGTCTCCTGACTTTTTAATGATCGCCACTTTAACTGGCATGAGATGGTATCTCATTGTGGTTTTGATTTGCATTTCTCTAATGACCAGTAATGATGAGCTTTTTTTTTTTTTCATATGTTTGTTGCCTGTATAAATGTCCTCTTTTGAGAAGTGTCTGTTCATATGCTTCATCCACTTTTTGGTGGGTTGTTTTTTTCTTGTAAATTTGTTTAATTTTGGATATTAGCCCTTTGTCAGCTGGATAGATTGCAGAAATCTTCTCCCATTCTGTAGGTTGCCTTTTCACTTTGATGATAGTTTTCTTTGCTGTGCAGAAGCTCTTTAGTTTAATTAGACCCCATTTGTCAATTTTGGCTTTTGTTGCTATTGCTTTTCGTGTTTCAGTCATGAAGCCTTTGCCTATGCCTATGTCCTGGAGAGTAATGCCTAGGTTTTCTTCTAGGATTTTTATGGTTTTAGGTCTTACATTTACATCTTTAATCTATCTTAAGTTAATTTTTATATAAGGTATAAGGAAGGGATCCAGTTTTAGTTTTCTGCATATGGCTAGCCAGTTTTCCCAACACCATTTATTAAATAGGGAATCTTTTCCTTATTGCTTGTTTATGTTATGTTTGTCAAAGATCAGATGGTTGTACTGTGTAGCATTATTTCTGAGGCCTCTGTTCTGTTTCTTTTGTTACCAGTACCATGCTGTTTTGGTTACTGTAGCCTTGTAGTATGGTTTGAAGTCAGGTAGCCTGATGTCTCCAGCTTTGTTCTTTTTGCTTAGGATTGTCTTGGGTCTATAGGGTCTTCTTTGATTCCATATGAAATTTAAAATGGTTTTTGCAAATTCTGTGAAGAATGTGAATGGTAGTTTGATGGGAATAGCATTGAATCTATAAATTACTTTGAGCAGTATGGCCATTTTCACTATATTGATTCTTCCTAACCACGAGGATGGAATGTTTTTCCATCTGTTTATGTCCTCTCTTATTTCCTTGAGCAGTGGTTTGTAGTTCTCCTTGAAGAGGTCCATTACATCTTTTGTTAGTTGTATTCGTAGGTATTTTATTCTCTTTGTAGCAATTGTGAATGAGAGTTTGCTCTCCGTTTGGCTCTCTGTTAGTCTGTTATTGGTTAGTCTGTTATTTGGCTCTCTGTTAGTCTGTTATAGGAATGCTTGTGATTTCTGCACATTGATTTTGTATCCTGAGACTTTACTGAAGTTGCTTATCAGCTTAAGGAGATTTTGGGCTGAAACGATGGGGTCTTCTAAGTATACAATTATGTCATCTGCAAATAGAGGCAATTTAATTTCCCATTTTCCTAATTGAATACTGTTTATTTCTTTTCTTGCCTGATTGCCCTAGCCAGAATGTCCAATACTATGTTGAATAGGAGTGGTGATAGCATCATCCTTGTCTTGTGCCCAAAGGGAATGCTTCCAGCTTTTTCCCATTCAGTATGATAGGAGCTTCTGCTAGAGTTCTACTGTTAGTCTTGTGGGCTTCCCTTTATAGGTGACCTGGCCTTTCTCTCTGGCTGCCCTTAACATTTTTCCTTTCATTTGAACTTGGAGAATCTGACAGTTATGTGTCTTGAGGTTGGTCTTCTCATGGAGTATCTTCATGGTGTTCTCTGCATTTCCTGAATTTGCATGTTGGCCTGTCTTGCTAGGTTGGGAAGTTATCATGGATAATATCCAGTAGTGTGTTTTCCAGCTTGTTTTCATTCTCCTCTTCCCTTACATATACTGCAATCAGTCTTTGATTCAGTCTTTTTACAAAATCATATTTCTTGGAGGTTTTGTTATTCCTTTTCTTTATTTTTTTCTCTAGTCTTGTCTGCATGCCATATTTCAAGAAAGTTGTCTTCAAACTCTGATATACTTCATTTCATTTGGTTGATTCAGCTATTGATACTTGGGTATGCCTCACTAAGTTCTCATGCTGTGTTTTTCAGGTCCATCATATTTCTCTCTAAACTGGTTATTCTAGTTAGCAGCTCCTCTAACCTTTTATCAACGTTCTTAGCTTCTTTGCATTGGGTGAGAACATGTTCCTTCAACTCAGCGTGTTTTTTTATTACCCATTTTCTGAAGGCTACTTCTGTCTGTTTGTCCATCTCATCCTCTGTCTAGTTCTGTGCCCTTGCTGGAGAGACGTTGCAATCATTTGGAGGAGAAGAGTCATTCTGGCCTTTTGGGTTTTCAGCACTTTTTCGTTGATTCTTTCTCAACTTTGTGAGCTTGTCTAGTTTTGATCTTTGAGGCTGCTGACCCTTGGATGGGGTCTTTTGGGGGCTTTTTAAAAATTGTTGATGCTGCTGTTGTCACTTTTTGTTTCTTTTTTCTTTCAATGGCCAGGTCCGCCTTCTGTAGGACTGCTGCAGTTTTCTGGGGGTTCACTTCAGGTCCTCTTCATCTGGTTTGCTCCTGTGTCTGGAGATGTCACTCAAGGAAGCTGGAGAACAGCAAGAGTGGGTGCCTGCTCCTTCTTCTAGAATCTCTGACCTCAAGGGGCACAAACCTCATGCCAGTAGAATCACTATCACTCCTGTATAGGGTGTCTGACAACCCCTGTCAGAGGTTCTCACCCAGTTGGGTTGCATGGGGAACATCAGGACCCGTTTAACAAAGCACTTTGACTGTCCCTTTGTGGAGGGTTTGTCCCTCACTGTGGGGAAACACCCTCTGGGCTGTCCAGATTCCTTGGAACTACTAGGAGGAAAGGCTATGTCTGCTGCTCTGCAGAGACTGTGGCCACCACTCGCCCTAGGGGAACAGGTCCAGGGAGATCCGTGTTCTGTCCCTCAGCCTCTGGCTGGAGTTATTGGAGTTCCTGTAAGGAAGCCCCACCCAGTGAGAAAGGATGAATCAGGATCAGGCCTGAAGAGGCACAGCCAGTGTGTTGGGCTGTGGGGGACACATCTTGGAACCAAGCCGTCCAGCCTCCCTGGCTCCAGCAGGAGAAAAGCATGCCCAGAGCTATAGTGATGGATGCTGCCCTTCTCCCGCCTGGGAGCTTAGCATGTCAAACAGTTGTGAGTCCCAGTGCTGGGTGCTACCCCTCCCCCAAGGAGCTCAAATGGCTTAGCATGCAGCTGCAGCTGTGGTGCTGGCCACCCTTTCTGCTGGGAGGTCAGAAGTCTTAAGCAGATTCCAGCTGAAAGGCTGTTGAGAATCTGTGCAGTTCTGGGGTTGGGTTGCTAGGCCCTGGTGGAATGGGTTTGCCAGAGGGATCTTCTGATCCATAGGCTGCACCATTCTGTGGAAAAAGCACCGTTTCCCCCAGCTGGGTAGCATGTTCACCTACCACCTCCCTTAGCTCAGTGGGGCGGGGGGGGGGGGTTGCGCGGTTCTCCTGCCTCCTGTGGCTCTCGGGTGGGCTGCAGTACCTCACTGCTCTTCCTTCCTCTCCATGGATCACACCAGCTTCCTGGTCAGTTCTGATGAGAGAACCCATCATCATGCCTTTGTTGCCAGTGAAGGATTCACAGGCTTATTATGGTTCTTTTTGATGGGAGCCTCAGATCCGACTGTTTCTAGTTGGCCATCTGGGCCCCGCCTAACAATGTTTTGATACCAGTTTTGTTTTTGTTTTGTTTTTGTTTTTTTGAGTAAGGATGACTATCTTTTCATATGTCTATTGGTCATTGTTACTTATTTCTGTAAACTACCTTTTTATATCTTGTGTGCATTTTTAATTAAACTTCCACGGGAGAAGTTTATTGGTAATTTTGTTTCTCCACATCCTTGGCTATATTTCACATTATAAAACTTAGCCTGATGGGCATGAAATGGTGTTGGTACATTTTCTTGTTATGGCTGAATATCTTCTTGTATGTTTATTGATATTTCCATTTGCTCTTTTGTAAATTGCCTATTTAACATCTTTTGCTCATTTTTCTATTGATTATAAAAATTCTTTAACAATGTGAAAATCTAGGATGTAGAAGAGTCTAGAAATTTTCATCTTCAAAACTTTACGGCTAATTTCTTGAAGCTTTGGAAATGTTAGCTAGCAAAAGTGATCCTAAATTCAAGTGGCAGAGATCATGCAGATGGAAGAATGAATAGTTATCCTAGGATGACAGAGTGTTTTAGTGGCCAACCTAAATAATTTAATTCTTCAGATTCATTTTTGCTTGTATCTTTGATACCATAACAACATGGCAGGACTTTGATCAGAGTTCTGTACTGTCAGAAAGGGCCAGTGGCTGTTTTCTTGGAGAATATTCCTGGCATCAAGAAATAAGAACAACAATATAGGATGAACATATGTAGAGACCTAATGTATGTGAGGATTGTAGTTAACAACATGGTATTGTATTGGAGATTTTTAAAATAAAATAAATAAACCTATTGATTTTAAATAGGTAGATTCTAGCTGCTCTTTTCACACACACACAAGTAACTGTGAAGTGATACATTAATCTGTTTCACTATAGCAGCCATATTACTATCTGTATGTATCCTATACCATCACGTTGTACACCTCGAATATACACAACAAAATTTATGAAACAAACAAAAAAGGACAGCAGTGTAAGTCTTTGTAACTGTTAAATACCATGCCGTAGAAGGATATGTAATTTTCTAAGGGAAATATGCACAGTAGGAAGGTAAAGCAAATCATAAATCCATGTAGTATGATGCAATTTTGTTTAATAAAAACATGGTAAGCAAAGTATAAAGAAACATCTGATAGAGTGTGGGGGAGGAATAGCAGAAAAATGTAAAAATGTTAATAATGGTTATCCTTGAGTGACGGCGTTCCTTGTGATTTTTAGTATTATTACAAGTGCTTTTTGTTACTTCTACACTTGATATAATATACACTGCTTTTAAATTCACAAAAATTACAAAAATGAATATAGTAGGATTTTGATGGGCAACAAACATTTCTTGAGTTCTTGGAGAACATGGACTATTGTGGTATTTGTAAATGCCTTTGCTTTGTCCATAGCTCTCTTTTACCACAAAATTAATTATACTTTTGTAAGCTGTGCCACGCTTTTCCACCTAAGTTTTATTGTTACTCAACAACAAAGGAAACACAAAGGAAATAGAATGCTGTTTTCCTCTGGTATAGCAAGTGTTGTTTTTCAGATTTTATTCTCCTACATACATTATAGTTTTTATAAAATAGGCTGCTTTAAAAAAATCAATGTATTATAGAGTTTCGTGTTTTGCATATTTTCCGTATTCTTTTTAGAAGCTATGTAATATTTCAGAGGTTTCTTTTTACTCAAACATTAAACATTGGAGTCACCTTAGGGTTTATTTCTCGAATCTCCTCCCTTATTTACTTATACTCACTTCCCAGGTGATTTCCTTGTTCTTATGGCTTTATATGTCATTTGTATGTTGATGACACCAAATTTGTATCCCTTGCCTAAGCCTAAACTTCATGCTACCTTACCTGACTGCCTGCTGGACATCTCCATCTATAAGCCTAATAGCCTAATAAGCATAACCTAAGACTTGCCAGGCCTCACACTGAAGTCATGAACCTCATCTCAACCCGCACGCTGGGACAAGACCTTGTTGTTACCTGTTACTCCTCTCTTGCCTCATCCCATCCAGGTTCAGTCTGTCAGTGGACCCTGTGAGCCCAGTCTTCAGGATAGTTCTAGGATCTGATCACATCTCACTGCCTCTTTTGCTGTTATCACCTCTGGCTGGGAGAATTGCAGCAGCCTCCCAATTGGCCTTGCTGTTGCCATCCTTGTTCTCCTTCTGTCTGCTCTCAACAGAGTTGCTGGTGATCCTATTAGGACAGAATAAATCATTTAGCTTTTCTTCTCATGGTCTGGAAGAGGCCTCCTACCTCACTCAGTTTAACAAAACAAAAAAAAGTCCTTAAAATGGCTTAGAGGGCAGTTGGTGTACCTGTGGGCTGCTCTCTGACCCCACTTCATTCCTCCTGTGCTTCCAAACTCTACACTAGCGTCTCTAGCCTTCTTGATACAGCATCTCAATCAGGCTCCTTCTCAGAGCCTTCATCCTTAGCTGCTGTTCCTTCCAGAATGTCCTTCTCCCACTTATCATTCTAGTTTCTTTCCTTACCTCCTTCAGGATTCTGTGTACTTTCTCACTGGGGCCTTCCCTGGCCAATCTGTTTTAAATTACAGCCCCATCTAGGTAGGCCTGTCCTTCATAGCAGGCTTTATTTTTCTCTCTAGCACTTCTCACCATCTGGCATAGCATACACTGCTTGGTTTATTTTTAATCTCCCTCTGCTAGAATTTAAGTTCTATAAAACATGGGATTTTGTTCACTGCAGCATCCCAAACACTTAACGCAGGGCTGATACATAATAGATGCTCACTGAGTCATTTTTTAGTGACTCATTAAGCTATTTACCATTTTCTCTTTGTAGATAATTGTGTGTGAAAATCTTTACGTCTGTGGCTTTTTTTTTCTTTGACAGATTTTCTTAGATAAATACCTAAAAGTGAGATTACTGAGCAGAGTGTATGACCATATCACAAATAATTTAGCAATGCCTCTTTAATTTACTTTTCTTATTTTAGGGAGAGTGGAAAATATTGTTTTTATTAATAGATTATGTTATGATTGATTGGGTCTAAATTTTGTCTAAGCCATTTAACTACCTTTAAGACATTGGGCAGCCTCATTAACTTCTTTGGGTTCTGGTTTATGTTTCTGTAAAACGAAATAAATATTTAATTCAAAGAGTTATTGTTGATCCAAAAAAAAAGGATTAAACATTGCAAAGCTTTTGGCACGTTGTATCTGTCAATAAATAGCAGTCCCCTTTCTCCATCCTGGCCTTCATTCCACTAAATATTTGTTTTCTTGAAGCAGTTTTGTCTTAGGTGGGATTTAACAATATATAGTCATGCACATATGCCTGCTCAGTCAGGCACATGCACATGTGTATGTTTAAACATGCACCTGCATATTAGTTTTCAAAAGCTCGTCTATATGGTTCTAGTCAGTTTTAAATTGGTAACATTTACTCTGATGCTAGCCATGACAACACTATTCCTGACGAATATTGGGATCCAAGGAAGTGTTAGTAGTTAAGTAATGCATTGACTTAGTTACCTCTCCCCACTTCTCCTTTATTGAATTTTGACTTATGCATAGGTTTCTTTCTAGCACGGTTTGGGGTTATTTATCATAATTGGATTTAACAATGACCTTGCAAGCACTTTTGTATTTACCAATAGATTTGTCATTTCTGATGCTCTATTCATTTGTAAAGATCTAAGTTTCCATCTTGATTGTGTTGCTTTTCAACCTAAAGAACTTCCTTTAGTGTACTTGAAATGGGAATCTGGAGACCACAAATACCCTTAGTGTCCTTTTCACTTTCATTCTTTGAAGGACATTTTGCTGAACATAGAATTTTGGGCTGACAGTTTTTTTTTTTTCTTTCACTTCCAATATAATCATGAGCTGCATAACATTTCAGTCAGTTATTGGGGGTGGAAGGTTGGAGGGGACTCCACATATACAATAGTGGTCCTGTAACATTATTATTACTGTACCTTTTCTATGTTTAGTTATTTATAAAGGAAATAGGTTTAATTGACTCAGAATTCTGCATTGCTGGGAAGGCCTCAGGAAACTTACAATCGTGGCAGAAGGCAAAGGAGAAGCAGACACCTTCTTCACAGGACAGCAGGACAGGTGGAGCCCTTTTCTGTGTTTAGATACACAAATACCATTTTGTTTTAATTTCCTATTCAGTACAGCAATGTCCTGTACAATTTTGTAGCCTTGGAGCAACAGGCTATACCATGTATCTTAGGTGTGTAATAGGCTATACCATCTAGGTTTATGTAAGGACATTATGATACTCACACAAGACAAAACCACCTAATGATGTATTTCTCAGAATGTATCCCTATTGTTAAGTGATACATAACTGTACTTAAAAGATGTTATTGCACTGTCATTGTGCCTTCATAATTTCTGATGAGAAGAGCACTGTATTTCATATTATTCTCTGTATATAGTGAGCCAATTTTGTCTCGTGAATTCCAGTATTTTCTTTTTATCTTTGCTTTTCATCTGTTTGACTGTATTTTGTGTAGGTTTTTTTTCTTTTCCAATTTACCTCCCTGTAGGATTCTTGAGCTCCTTGAATCTGTATGTCTTAGCCTGTTTTGTCTTGCTCTAAAGGAATATCTGACAGGGTGGGGCAATTTATAAAGAAAATGTTTACTTAGCTCATGATTCTGATCACTAAAGAGTTCAAGATTAGGCATCTGTATCTGGTGAGGGCCTCAGGCAGGCTGCTTCCACTCATGGTTGAAGGTGAAGCGGAGCCAGCATGTGCAGAGATCACATGGCAAGAGAGGAAGCAAGAGAGGCAGGCGGAGGTGCCAGGCTCTTTTTAATAAATCAGCTCTTCTGGAAACTAATACAGCTAGAGCTCACCCACCTCTGAGAGACAGCATCAATCCATTTATGAGGGATCTGCCCCCATGACCCAGAAGCCTTCTGGTAGGCCCCACCTTTCACGTTGGTGATCAGATTTCAACATGCGGTTTGGTGGGGACAGAACACCCAAACTACAATAGTATGTTTATGTCTTTTACCAGATTTTGGAAGTTATAGACTATTATTTCTTCTATGTTGTTCTCCCTAGTTTATCTCCTTTTTCCCTGTGACTTTACCCACGTGTTAGACTTTGAAAAATTGTTCTACAGGTCCTCAAAATCTGTTTATTTCTCCATTTTTTTCTTTCTCTTTTTTCAGTTTGCACGGTTCAGGTTCATTGAATTTTTCCTTTGCACGTCTTTTCCCCTTAGAGTGGGTAATATTTTATTTGCTCTTCATCAACCTACTAGATTGTGTATCCTGGGCATGGTGAAAGTTATTTTGCAGAGATTGTGGATTTTTTAACTTTTTTCTCAAAAAAATTTTGATGTTTTGTTAATTGTCAGTTTACTTAGACTCAAATTGTAGCCTGTCATGCCCACAGTGGACAGTGGCTTTAGTCTCAGATAAATTCTTTAAACCTCAGCTCCTGTCTGCATTCACTTTACCTTGTATATTCATCGTTCAGAAGGCAGCTAGAATCATGCTTGGTTTAGAGACAGAATTAGGGTTTGCTTCTTCGGCATTTTCTTTTCTATAGTTCTCTAGCCACTCTCTGGTTTTCCCAGGCTTTTCCTCCTAGTTCCTGCAGCTAGAAAGAGGATGTGCTTTTCTGTGAAAATTTTGCTTGCTGCTGTGGCTGTGTCTGATCTCAGGGTAGAGCTGCAGAATAAATATATAAATGAACAGACAAGGAGGTCATTCTTTGCTGGTTGCTTGCTCCAACTTTGACCCTTCCCCAAAGTCAATTTCCTTTTTATCAGTCTCTGGAGCCCTCAGGTAGTGTTTGTGTGTTTGTTTTTGTTTGGGTAAGGAGAGAGTTGTGTTCATATGTTGTGCAGAGTTTTTAAAGATGAAAAATCCATTAGCTTATTCCTCCACAACAAAAAGAGAATGTCCCTTTCAATTATTTTTAACTGAAATCCTTCTTGAGATAGTTGTAGATTCAATTGCAGTTTTTTGTTTTTTGGTTTTTTTTTTTTTTTTTTTTTTTGAGATGGAGTCTTGCTTTGTTGCCCAGGCTAGAGTACAGTGGTGCGATCTCGGCTCACTGCAGTCTCTGCCTGCTGGTTCAAGTGATTCTCCTGCCTCAGCCTCCTGAGCAGCTGGGACTACAGGTGCGTGCCACCACTCCTGACTAACTTTTTGTATTTTTAGTAGAGACGGGGTTTCACCATGTTAGCTAGGATGGTCTCGATCTCCTGACCTTGTGATCGCCCACCTCAGCCTCCCAAAGTGCTGGAATTACAGGCATGAGCCACCACGCCTAGCCTCAGATGCAGTTCTAAGAAGTAATATAGTGAGAGCTCATGTACTCTTTAGCCAGTTACCTGCAATGGTAACATTTTATAAATCCCTAGTATGATACCAGAACCATGTTTTTGATATTGATACAATCTACCGATCTTAATCAGATTTCCCTAGTTTTATTAATACTTGTTCTCATTTATGTATGTGTGAGATTTAATTCTGCACAATTTGATCACGTGTAGGTTTGTGTAGCTACCATCACAGTGTCCCAGCTCTTTTTGGAAAGTACAGAAAGTGCTACATACAATTTGAAAGAACTGAAAGTCTCTGGCCATGCTACCCATTGGAGATGATTAAATATTTTTAAGTAATTAGAACAATGACATATACCCTGTGAATTTATATATATATATATAACCTCCTTTTCCAGATTGTAAACTTCATTGAGTGCAAGATTCATTTCATGTTTTTTTTTTTTTTTTGTGGGGGGGGTAGAGGAGGTTTTGTTGTTGTTGGTTTTGTGTGTGTGTGTGTGTGTGTGTGTGTGTGTGTGTGTGTGTGTGTGGAGTCATGTTGATGCCAAGTCTGGGAGTGCAGAGGCACAGTCTGGCTCACTGCAGCCTCTGCCTCCTGGGTTCAAGCGATTCTCCTGCCTCAGCCTCCAGAGTAACTGGGATTACAAACGTGCACCACCATACCCAGCCAGTTTTGGTATTGCTAGTAGAGACAGGGTTTCACCATGTTGGCCAGGCTGGTCTTGAACTCCTGGCCTCATGCGATCTGCCCACCTCAACCTTCCAATGTGCTGTGATTACAGACATGAGCCACTGTGCCTGGTCCATTTTATGTTTTGACCATATCTCTCACCACACCACTGCCCAGTGCTTTCTTCAGTACTTTGTGCAAAGGTGTTTACTTCATGTTAAAAATACAAATACATGTTGCTAAATAGAATTGAAGAGTAGCAATGTCTTAGATATTTTCTCTGCTTTTTAACTGAGATTAGTATTTTTCAAAGTTTACATCCTTATTATATTTACTTTCAAATGTAGTACATGAAAGGACTTTATAGATGTTTGATCTTTTGAAGGTGGTGTTGCCGCCTTTGATTAAAAAAAGCAATAAGGTGAGCATTTCCTTGTAGAAGTAACCATCAAAGCTTGAAAGCACATATTTCCTTTCAACTATTAGTATTTGTTGGTGTGTTACCCCCATCCGCCATCAATCTGCTTCTCTATCTCTCTTATCTCTTTCTCTCAAAATGTTATGAAAGAAAGCTTTTGTGAACTTATTTCTGTTAGAACCAGTGTTAAAAAAAGAGAAAAAAAAGCCCAGCTTTTTACATGGTCTAATGGACCGTGATAGTCAATGAAAAAATTGTAATAGCTTTGTCATGGACCTTATTTGGTATCTAAATATGCTGTCTGAAAAAAACTGTGATTCACACATTTTTTTGGAGAATAAACAGAAATAAAATGTCTATATTTTCATATACTCAGTAATACCTATTTGGTAAAAATTATTTGCTCTTCTCTTTTCTTTCATTTGGGATTCACTTCTTCTGCCTATTTCATGCAATTTTTAAAAAATCCTGAAAGTTAAGTGTTTAGCTCTCAGTATGGGATATGTTGGAAAGAGCATACCTAGGGAGGGGTTGTTAGAGTGACACAAGTGCTCTTTGAGGCAGCTTTGACATCCTAGGGACAATAAGTATTAAAGATGTGGCTACTTGAGTTGGAGTGGTCAGCCTCCTACCTTGTGGGTCCCAAATGATCCTGAGTAGATGTGGATATTCAAGGGAATTAAAATGCACAGCCTCTTTGGAAACATAGTAAGGACACCTACCATTGTATTTTATTTGATTGCTTTATTCATTTGTTCATCCGTCAGATACTCATTGAGTGCCCACAGTGTGCCAGGCATATAAATAAAAACATCCTATGACATCGTTCAAAGAATGATGATGTATGCACATGCCTACCATGGATCATTTAAACTTTAATGGACTTCAATTTTTAAATTGAGTTAAGTTCGATTAAATGTGTGTTATTCTTCTCTCTCTGTCTGTCTGTCTCTACATACATAGATTTTGGGGCTTAGCCTGTCCAGTGAATCAGAGTGGGGAGCTGATTATAACATTAACCCTCCTGGGAAAGAAATATGCTGTCTTCTGCTTCCATTTCCCTGGAAGTGGAGGCTACTGATGTCTCTGGTCCTTTCTGCAAAGTGGAGATGATGGTAATCCCACTTCATCTGGTTGAGGGAGGATTAAATGAGATCGTGCACAGGGCTCTGGAGATGTGGATTTCACTAAGGTCCGGTTCTGCTCTCTTGGGGGCGCCACACACAGGAGAGGGACGTGTATGTTATACCAACTCTCCTGTGGGAAATATGGCCGCAACACCCCGAGAGCCATTGGGTTGGCTAGGAGAACTGGAAAGGTTTGGTCCCTCAGAGAAGGCCAGGTATGGCTGAGCTCAGACCCCGATCACACTGCTGGTGTGGACTCACTGTGGACCCACACCAGGCCTGGGGTTTGAGGATGGGAGTCATCACAATTTAATGTTCACATGGGAACCTCTGCTTTTCGTTTTAACAATGCAAAATACCACACAGGGACACTTTTGTCAGTACACATGGTGCTGAGAGTACTCGGACGGAGGGCAGACTGGGGCAAGTGGCTACCCAACCGGATGTCCCTAGTTTTTTCAGTGCCTATCCTGACTTCTGGTCTCTTTTTTTCTGCTAAGAAATAAGAGATATAATAATATAATAGTTTTAGAACTTAAATACACATGAACGCTGGGCCCAGGAAAGGCATGGTTTGTAAATGCTGTGATAGGAAACCTTACCCATGGCTCCTGTCAAACGTTTTAGGCAAAGAGACTCTATGATATCATTTTTAACACATACATCATTTGTAGAATCACATACATGCACTTACATAGTTATAATAATTTTTTCACATATAAGGAGATTGAGGCAGAGAGATTAATTTCTATAGCGAGGTCTTCATAGCCACATAGCAGCAGAAATAGTTACCACCCTTCCTTTAAACATTGCTTTAAAAATATGTTAACAGAGCATCATATTTGTTTGATAATTTTGGTTATTGAAATTTGATATGTTGGTGATTAAGTAGTATGTTGTTGCATTCATTCTTGGGATTTAAAGAAAATAGAGCTTTAAAAGTGGTTTGAAGCTTAAAACGAGAAGGAGAGATGGATATAACATGTTGTATAACAAATACTATGGAAATTTTTTTGTTTTTTGTTTTTTGGCTGATAGCAGAGATGAGGAAGCTTCTATTGAAGAGATTGTGTTGAGTGAATTTCTTGATTCCCCTGCTGCCTTCCCATGCATTGTTACGGGGCACACAGAGAATATCTGTTAACTTGTCAGCAGCACTCAATACCATGGTAGCAACAGCAAAACATATTTACTGAAGATGACCCGTTGATTAAATGTCTTGACCCCCTCCCGTGTATGCACAGGCATTATCACAGGGCATACAAAGAGGAAATGATCAGCTTCTGCACTGAGACTCTGTGCTATTTAGATGAAGAAAGAAGACTGTATTGGAACAGCAGGCCGTTCCAAGAACAATGATGGCGAAGTCCGAAGGGAATTTGAACACTGCGCGTCAGAGGTGTGGGAAGGGGAGGATGAGGGAGGGTGGGGGAGGAGTCCAACTGGGAAGACTGGAAGGAAACCATTGGGACAGTTGTGGCCTTCACACCAAATGCGTTTTGCGGTCTTACCTTATTATTTGCCTTTGCTGGACTGCATGTCTTTTCATACCCCTCACTGTACCTTATGATGAGGGGCCAAGTAACCACAAAGCAGGAAACGTTGTCAAGGAAACAAGTTCTAGACTATGTCTTGTGGTAATTGCCTACTAAATTCCTTCTTTCACCATAGAGAAAGGCCAGAGTCAATAGGAAAAGGTTATACTTACTGTCAAGAAGGTAGGGATGTAGGTAATGCAACTCAGAAAATTTTACATTAAACAGAATTGAGACTGTAGCAATTTGGGGAAATCTCCAGTTTCTAGAGGATTTGTATGTCGGGAAAGGGTGATTCTTCTTTTTTCCCAGCTTTGTCCCAGGGAGCCCAGTGTACCAGGTATTACAGTGCTTTTTCTGTGTCTGTCTTTCCTGGTTTAGGCTTGCATTTGTACAGTGTTCCATTTCCCTGTTTAAATAAATTTCTTCACTTTTACTTGAAATAGGACCCAGTAGGATATTATGTGGTACTGTGTATGTAAGTTTCATTGGTGCTACTTTAAAAACAAAAACCTTTGTCTACTGTTCTTTAATGTCATCAACTATTATTAAAAAGCTTTATCTAAGAATTATTCATGATCTGTTTTGCATATTTATCAGTTGTTGCCTTTGACCAATAGTGAATAAATTTGGGTAATACTTTCACATGATATTAAATTGTTCTGTATTAGTAGAAAATATTAAATATTACTACTGAGAATATTTATAGGACTTCATTTCTTGAGCATTCAGTCTAAAACAACCTTTAAATGTTTTTTACACAGTTTCTAAAGTAATTAATTAATTTTTTTGAGACAGAGTCTCACTCTGTCACCCAGACTGGAGTGCAGTGGCAGGATGTCAGTTCACTGCAACCTTTGCCTCCCGGGTCCTGGTTCAAGCAATTTTCCTGCCTCAGCCCCCTGAGTAGCTGGGATTACAGGCACATGCCACCATGGCCAGCTAATATTTGTAATTTTAGTAGAGATGGGTTTTCACCATGTTGGCCAGGCTGGTCTTGAACTCCTGAACTCATTCTACACAGTTTTATTAGCAATGTCTCCACACCTTTGGGTCTCCAAGCACTTCACCTGCTCCCCCTTCAGCATCTCATTCACATAACAAATGTGACCAGAAAGAAGGCTCAGTCTTCTCATTCCTCCTGAGGTAGGCATTGGCTTAAGATGCAAACAGTTTTGTTAATGCCCAGAAACACTTGTAACTTTTCATCTTGTCGGGGACATCATGCCCTTTGACATCCTTCATTACATTTTATGAGAAAAAAGCAAATAACCACAAAGCCAATAATTTTAAGAAGCCATAGGGATTGGGGCTGAATTTAGCACACTTTTATTATAGAGACAAAAATTGCCAAGTTTATGACTAGGGGTGATCAAAGTGGTCTGTCTGCATGTATAATTAGATGCTTAGTAAATGTTTTCTCACAGTAGAAATATAACATGACTATTGCACGTAAGAAGAGTATAAGTTATATCATTTTGAAATCATTTTCTTTCCCTCCCTCCCTCCCTCCCTCCCTTCCCTCCCTCCCTCCCTCCCTCCCTCCCTCCTTTTCTCTCCTTCCTTCCTTCCTTCCTTCCTTCCTTCCTTCCTTCCTTCCTTCCTTCCTTCCTTCCTTCCTTCCTTCCTACCTTCCTTCCCTCCCTCCCTCTCTCCTTACTTCCTTCCTTTTCTTCTTTCTTTCCTTCTTTCCTTTTCTTTTTTGAGATGGGGTCTCGCTCTGTTGCCAGGCTGGAGTACAGTGGCATGATCTTGGCTCACTGCTACCTCTGCTTCCCGGGTTCAAGCAATTCTCCTGCCTCAGCCTCCTGAGTAGCTGGGACTATAGGCGCACACCACCGTGCCCAGCCAATTTTTGTATTTTTAGTAGAGATGGGTTTTCACCATGTTGGCCAGGATGGTCTTGATCTCTTGATCTTGTGATCTGCCCACCTCAGCCTCCCAAAGTGCTGGGATTACAGGCGTGAGCCACTGCACCCGGCCTCATAGTTTTATTTCTATTTTATACACTTATATTTTCATCTGATAGTCTTTCGAGCTTTGTCTTATTAGAACTTGAGAATTGGAGGGTTTAAATGTTTTAAAAGGATTTCTTTTTTAATGTTACTGCTGGGGGTTAATGGAGAGAAAAATGGTTAAGTCTGCCTTACAGTTACTGATGGGAGTGTTAGCAATGTACACCCATAAAATCCTACCAACACTTTATTGGAATAATTGAGTAACATGTAACTGGTGGCATTAAGAGTCACATAGAAAGAATCACTTCTGACCTTCTACTTTTTTCTTTTTGTAATTTTTAGATTTGTAGCAAAACCATGTGCCATAGCCCTCAACATTCAGGCCAATGGACCACAAATTGCCCCACCCAACGCCATTCTGGAAAAGGTCTTCACTGCAATTACAAAGGTATGACTGTCCTTTCCTGGGGTATGGATTGTCCCCGGTCACCATTCTCAGCCTGCAGTCAGTCATTCAGTTTCTACCCTTCCGGGTTTGGAGAATCAAATTTTGCCTTGCCTCATGCTGGAGGACATGTTGCAGAAGGAATGCAAGCGTAGCAGAAGCGGAATGAAGATGGGCTTGTCTGAGACCTAGTAGGAAGCAGAATGGAGATGGGCTTGTCCTAGACCTAGTACTTATGCTCAAGTTGATTTTTAGTAGCTTGCCTAAGAACAGTCTTGATTAAATAATGATTAGTCTAATTCTGTGCCTCTTTTAATCTCATGTGATCTAAAGCAAAATATGACTTGAAGCATGAGGGCTGGGGGAACTTTGTGGAGGTGACTGGGTATAGCTGAAGAATATGATTTATGTGTGTGTGAAACAAAGGACCTCTTGGCTTAAAGCATTGTCCACATATTCTAGGAGCTGTGATAAGTAGACAAATGTAAACAGAAACAAGAAGGTGTAATTGCAAGATAAAAGATTGTACCATAAAGGTATGAAGAAGGAGGGTCAGGAGAGTCTTAAGTGAAGAGATAGGTTCACTGTGGAGAATAAAAGGGAGGAGATATCAATCTGGTGGGAGTCGAAGCCCAAACTGGGAGTGGGAAGAAGGGAGTGGGAGAGAAGCAGGGAGAAAAGACCACGCCCCCCTGCCTCCACCCCCACGCCAAGTTCATATCTTCTTCAGTACAAAGAGGGAGGAGAAAGCTGGAAGTCAGAAACCCCCAATTGAAGGCCACAGGGAAATAAAGCAAATTATAGACTTTTTATATATCTTACCGAAAAGATCAGGAGAAATACAACATTCTATGAGAAGTATTATGTGTTCATAAATTAAATGGTTAATTTTTTCTCTTTCATTTTTTTTTTTTCTGGGAGAATTACCCAGGCTTCCAAGACATGATTTGACAGAATTAAGCAAATTCTGTTTCTTTTCTTGGTATTTGTGTTTCTAGCCTTTTGTACTATCTTTCTCATGTTACAACTATTAATTCAGATATCCAAACACTTTTGTCTATTTTATGGTCTTCATTTCTTTCAAAATTCTCTAAAGATTTTCCCTCTGTCCTTTTAAAACTGTTTTCTCCCTTCAAAAAATTAAGAAAGTATCAGGCATTTTTTTCTGTCTCTGCTAGGAAGAAGAGAAGAATGAATGGAATTTTAGAAAAAGCTCTTCTGGTGGTTTTTATGAGATAATTTCAGGTTGCCAAGTTCCTGCCTGGAGGGACACATATCTTATGGTATTTAAAAGAAGAAAATACTAAAAAAAAAAGCTTGCATTTTCTTTTTTTTTTTTTTTTTTTTTTGGGGGGGGGGGGGACGGAGTTTCGCCCTTGTTACCCAGGCTGGAGTGCAATGGCGCGATCTCTGCTCACCGCAACCTCCGCCTCCTGGGTTCAGGCAATTCTCCTGCCTCAGCCTCCTGAGTAGCTGGGATTACAGGCACTCGCCACCATGCCCAGCTTATTTTTTGTATTTTTAGTAGAGACGGGGTTTCACCGTGTTGACCAGGATGGTCTTGATCTCTTGACCTCGTGATCCACCCGCCTCGGCCTCCCAAAGTGCTGGGATTACAGGCTTGAGCCACCGTGCCCGGCCTTGCGTTTTCATTTAGTGTATCAAATTATTGAAGTGAAACAACTTTTTCCCTCTCAAAAAAGCAGATGTATAGAGACTTCTCAGGTTCATTTGTAAATGTGATTATAACATATTTGGAGTCTCTTTGTAAACTACTCTAAGTACATTAAACATGCAGTATTCTAAATGAATAATAAAATAAGGGTTTTTTTTCCCCCTAGATTTGATGGCTCTGCTTAAAAGTCCTGCAGTGAACATTTCACTTCCCTTGCCTTATGTTTATTATAGTTACTGGAGAAATTCCCTCCGTAAAGGTAGTAAAAAGATTTTGCAGCCAGGTTGATTGCTCTAAAGAATACTTGCTTCTAGCTAATTTGAATGATCATATTCTTTTAGTTTCCAGGGTGATTCCTTTGGAGGTTTTTACATGATTAAAGTGTAAGCCTCATGTTTAAAATATAAATGCAGCAAGAGTTGGAACTGGTTTTCCTTGTATTCTTTGTAGTTCTTCAGTCTTAGTTATAACATAAAATGTACCAGTCAGTTAACTGGAATAGGAGGGGCAGGACTCGAAGAGCCCAAACAAAGTGTGTGTTTGTGTATGTGTGTGAATGATCATTCACTGTCCTGGCCGTACCACAGTTTCAGCTGCCTTTTTGTAGAAGGACATGATTATAATCCTTCAAGTGTGAGAAATGAACCCTTAAAATCTCTGCATACAACTGGCTACATAGTGTGGGGCCCAGTACAGAATGAAAGTGTGGGATCCCTTGTTCAAAAAGCACAAAAAAATGTGCTATTAAAAAGTACAAAAATATAAAGCTTTTTCTTTCCTCCCTTAGTCTCTCTCTACTTGTCAAGGTGTTTTTGTTTTTGAGACAAGATCTCACTCTATTGCCCAAGCTGGAGTCCTGTGGCATAACCTTGGCACACTGCAGCCTCAAACTCCTGGGCTCAAATGATCCTCTTCAGCTTCTCAAGTAGCTGGGACTACAGGTGTGTGCCACCACACCTGGCTAATTAGAGACAGGGTCTCACTATGTTGCCCAGACTGGTCTTGTACTCCTGGCTTCAATCAATCCTCCTGCCTTAGCCTCCCAAAGTATTGGGATTATATTTGTGAGCCACCATGCTTGGCCAAGGTGTTTTTTTTGTTTGCCGTGGAATGTCATGTTTCCTAGTGGCATGGGGAGACTCTTGGGGAAAGTGCAGACCCGCACAGGTACCTGGGGCCCCACCCTCTCCCACCAGCTGCCAGGTTTCCCTTTTCTCCGGCCACTGGCTGATACACTGTATCTTGGCCAGGAGAGCAGAGAAATAGAGTCAGCCCTTTCCCCAGTCCCACTGCCCCAACCCATGGGTGATGAGTGACCTCCAAGTGTATTGCAACCTCTATGTCCAGATCCAGGGGCATGCTAGAGGCTCAGCTCTACTGAGTTGCCCACCACATGCACTGGGGTAGCTGCCTCCAGCCTCCCTGAAACTTGACCCCGACTCTCGGTGCTTGCACCCGACCCTCTACTGGGGGCTGAAGGCAGCAGCAGTCACTAGGAGGTCGGGAGACAGGGAGGGTGGTGGGTGCTACAAGGCAGGGGATGGAGAACTGGGCAACCACACACACATCTGGTGGAAGTGGTGGGACTGTGTATGAGCCCAGAATCCAAGCTCCTGGCACATTCTCCTATGCCCTATTGGGCTTCATTTACAAAGCACAGATTCCATAATAAAATGATTAGGAATTTCAAGATGGTGACTGCAGGGCTTCCAACCCCAAATGTGGACCCTTCTTAATGGGAGTCCCCATGTGACCCGTAGGTCACATGCCTTGACTATCTGGTTCTCCTTTGTGAAATTATTAATAGCTGATAAATTTAAACCCATATATATTCTCTAGCAGTCTTTCCTTTTGAAATAACACCTGTCTGCCTGTTGCCTGTCTCTCTCTCCTCCCCCGTCCCCTAAATCTAAAGTTTTATAAACATTTTATAGAAACTACTCCTATTAAAGTAAGTAGAAGCCTTCGTGTTTGAGCTAGTCACACCTGGATATTTGTGTTGAAACCTTGGTTCTGCTTTGTCCTGTCATTATACGCTTGGGTGAGTTTCTTAACCTCCCCACGCTTCAGATAGCTCACTTGTAAAAATCTTTGAATAATCATCTCACAGGCATTAATGAAGGTTAAATAAAATAATCATGTAAATCATTCTGTAAATGATATGGCATCTTTTGTCCCATTGGCTCCCATATTTTGATTTGCATTTAGGATCACCTGAGGAGTTAAATGAAGAGTGTAGCATCATGTTTCTAGAGATTCTAATCATTAGTATTGGAATGGGATCAAAACATCTACGATTATAGATTGTCAGATCCATTCAAATCAACAGAATGATTGTTACACTTTAGTGAATATTTTTGACCTGATGTTTCTTAACTGGTTAGGTTGTTTCTTAACTGGTTATATTCAGAATTATCTGGGTAAATATACTTTTAACTTTTGGGGATTCTCCTACCGTATTATTTGTACATGTTTCTATGATACCAACTATCTCACTTTTCTAATCAAATCACTGCTTAAGTCATGGGAGTGAAAATATATATGAGGTATAAAGCCAGTTTTATGATCCAGGGAAATAATAAAATTTACTTTTGGTATGGTAGACTAAATTTTACAGTGATAGGCAGATTTCCTTTAATTTGTTTTTCCTAATTCTTTTCAATAATTATTTCCTTTCATTTTATGTTATACTTTCCTTCTTTTCCTCCCAGTGCTGGTTAAGATTAATTTTATTATAAAAGTAACTTAGGTGTTTCTAGTATATAAATGCTTATGTGAGTCACCATTATTCATTTCTTTCCCTGGAAATCTTTCAAAAAAAAAAGGGAGGATGATGAAAGAACAATAAGAACCCCCCCCCCCACACACACACATATTGTGTGTGTGTGTGTGTATGTGTGTGTGTGTATATACACACACACACATATATATGCTTGTGTACACATACAGTATACACACATACACACACACAGAAAAAAAATGAAAGAAAATCTCTCACAAATGTTTTATTTGGCAAATTAGGAGATGCATATCTCTAGATTTTAAAATATGTATAAAGGCTAACTAGATTGAGCAGAAACCAAGTAGGAGGAATTGAAAAGCATGACGTGTTTCTGGAGGTCCCTGTGGGGATGGATGTCAGGAAAGCCAGCACAGAGGCACTTCTCAAGAGTTGGGGAGACAAAAGCAATGCCCACTGTTTGCAACAATAGGTTCAGGAACAGGTGAGCCAGGCTGGCAGAAGTGGAGGAGGTACACATAAAGCCACACGGAGGATATATTTTCAGGAGGCCATCTCCCTCTATGGTAGCCAGACTGGAAGAGCATCCTTCCTGCTCCCGGTACTGGAAGTAGCAGGTCAAGAAAATCCAACTAATTCAAAGATGATTAATAAGCAACTCACACAACATGAAAGACAATAAAAAGAAAATGCAGCAACCCCTGTTAACAAAAGTTTCACTAGAATAATGAGGCTAAAGAGCCAAATGAAAATTGTGATTAAATATTTTACCATAAATTTTTAAAACTGAAGCAGTAACTCTGTGACAGATCACAAAGAAGAAATATAAAAATGAAAGAAATACTAGATCAACAAGGGGAGGTGGAATGTGAGCTGGTAGAGTTCAGAGAAAAGTACCAAATCCATCACAGAAAAAAAGACAAAATTGAAAAGGAAGCAGGAAACAATAGTGACTGCAGAGGACTCAGCAAAGAATATGGAAGTTAGAAAGAATAAACCTGAATTAAATAAAACAAACCAAAAAGAGCTAAAAAGTTGATATATAGGCAAAGCAGATTCGGCATCTCTGTAGTAGGAATCCCTTAAGGAAAAGCAAAATAAAACAATCAATTAAAACAACTTTTGAGATATAATTCAAGAATTTTTCCCTAAAATAAACAGAGGTTTATTTTAATAGGTTAGTAAAAAATGTAGTGAAAATGGAACCAGAAAGTTCAACAGTAAGACTTACATTATTAAGTAAGTTGTTGGATGATAAGTAAAGAAATATTTCTTTCAGCAGCCAGGCAAAACATCAGATCTCTATTTTTAGGGAAAATGTTATGTGATTATAGGCTTTTCTATAGTAACATTTTCAATATTCTTAAGGAAAATGTGAACTAAGAATTTTATATCTAGCCAAATTGTTTTTAGACATCTTTGAATGTGAAAAAATTTAGGGATACTATCCCATGAGTCTTTCTTGAGGAGACTCTATTAAATCATTAATTTTAGCTGACCAAGAGATTACTGGGAGTGTTTGTAAGTTTTGAATATATTTAAACTGTAGTACTAAAAAAGAAAGAAATCTAAGGAATGGTGACAGACAGATGTTAATGTTCTAGGTTCCCGCAGTGTAGAAATGATACAGCAATAACTGAGTAGAAGGGTAAGAAGGTAGGAGGCAGAATCAGTCACTGATTGCATGATCTCTAAGAGTTGGGAGTCAAAGCATATCAGTTAAAGCTTGCAAATCATTAGGAGTATATGCATATTTAATAGTACAAGAGTAAATGCTAAGAAAGATAATATTATTGACTATTGTATTGCTGTGTGGTGGAGGAAAAGGAAGAAAGAGGAAAAAAGGCTACTTTAAACATTGCTCACATGAATTATTACAGATGAAAAAGGAGGAGAAGTGTCATATGGAATAACCACCAGAACAAAAATTACTCTCAAAAGAAGAAGAAAAAAGATAAACCATGTAGTAAAATGTTTTTTTAAATCATCAAAATGGAAATTAGAACATAATTAAAGAGCTATAAACAAACGTATAATCATATCAGTACACATAGTGAATTTAATTCATCTAATAAAAAATAATTCAGGCTTTGGTTCCTGGTATGGGTCAAATTATTTTCCTCCCCAAAATGTATACATTGAAGTCCTGACCACTAGTACCTCAGAATGTAACCTTGTTTGGAGATAGGATCTTTACAAAGGTAAATTAGTTAAAATGGGATTATTACAGCGGGTCCTAATCCAATATGCCCTGTGTACCTATACAAAGGGGAAAACTGGACACAGAGATAGGCATGAGGGAAGATGCTGTGGAGAAACACAGGGAAAAGATAGCCATCTACAAGCCAAGGAGAGAGGCCTGGCGCAGATTTTTCCCTCACATCCTTCAGAAGGAGCAAACCCTTCAACACCTTGATCTGGGACTTAACAGCTTCCAGAACCATGGGACTATACACTTCTGTTGTTTAGGGAACTTTATTACAGCAGCCATAGGAAAACAAAGCAGTAACAAAAACTGAAAGTAAGAGCATGGGTGAAGGTATTCAGGTACATATAAATAACAAAGTAGGATTTCTAAAAGCATTAAACAAAAGGAAGAATTGGCTTTTTATTGCCAGAGAATACAATTCACGATGAAAATAAAATAGTTGTGAACCATGTATGTCTGTATATTCATAAAATATCAGTGTGTCTATATATTCATAAAAAGGAATTGAAGAAAAAATAGAAACACAATAGAAAGAAATTCTAATTTACCTCTGAGGCATGACAGAATCATTGAGAAAATATAAAATAGAATATAGAAATTCTAAGGGGCATAATTAGGAAGATCTAAGGGGGTACATTTATAATGTTATATTCTGAATGTAGAGACTGTGCTTTCAAGTACCTATTATATACTTACAAAAATTCATGCTGTATTATGTTAAAAAAAACTATAATAAAAATTTTAAAATTAGACATGATTTAATAATACTAGAAATTAGAAAACAGAAAAATCAGAAAACAGCCTCTTGCTCATGAAAATTTATAAATACTGTCTTATTAATTCTTCAGTAAAAATGAAATTTGAGAATATTTGGAAAATAGTGGTAAACAAAGCTCTATTTTTATGTACTGTGTTATAGCAGTGCTCATTGAAAACTCATACAGATATGAAAAAAATAGCCACTTGGTTAAACATTAGAAAAAGAACAACAAAATGAATGGAAATAAGCAGAAGGAAGAAAGTAATAAAGATAAAACTAAAATGAATGAGTTAGCAAAACTATAGAATTAAAAAATTAATCCCCAAATCCTTTATTTATTTATTTAATTTTTGTTTTACCAAAAGGCCGCTAACCCAACTAAGAAAAAAAAGCACAAATAATAATGTTATGATCGATAACCACAGAAACAGGAAAATCAAGAGAACGGGGCAAATGTAATAGAAAAACTTGAATAAAAAATTTATTCTAGGAAAATATAATTTACCCTGTCTGTCTTTGTCTTTGTATGCCTGTTTGTGTGTCTGTCTGTCTGTCTCTCTCTCTCTCTTTCTCTCTCTCTCTCCGTGTGTGTGTGTGTGTGTGTGTGTGTGTGTGTGTGTGTGTGTGTGTGTGTAAAGATCAAATTAGAAGAACTAAACTGCAAAAGAGTACCAGGCTCAGATGCTGTCACAAAAGATTTTGTTTTTCATTAACCCCAAAGCATTTATTGAACATGTAGATATATTTTCTTTTCTTTGCTCAGGTGATTAGCATTTTAAAGATGTGAAGGCCTAAATTCATGCCTGTAATATAAAAAACTATATGTGCTCTGTCTCCTTGTTTTTTGCAAATATTTAAGGTATGCAATGCAATGTTTCGGTATACTTACACGTGGTGACATGATTACAACGGTCAAGTAAATCAATATGTCCATCTCGCAAAAAATTCTAACATATTCTTAACAGGAGATAATTCTCTTAAACTATATCAAAGCATAGAAAATTAAGAAAGCCACACGCTTCTCTTGTAATGTAGCAATAAGACATTAACATCAATGCCTGACAAAGATTTCATTAAAAAACAAAAGCAAGACTAGGGACCAAATTTTATTGTTAATAATGATGAGGAAATTCTAAATAAAAAATAGCAAACTGAACCAAGTAACACATTAAAAGAATTATTTATAATTTTATATAAAAATCTATTAATATAATTCATTTTATTAGTATATATAATGAGAATAATACATCATACTCCATAGATGCTGAAACCTGACATCTTTTTGATTAAAATAAATTGTCTAAGTGGGACAGGTAGTTTTTGTTACATGACAAATATATTTGTATCTTAGTCCCAAACCTGGACCCTTAAGAAAATTAAAAGTATTCCCATTAAAGTCCAGAGCAGGTAAGAATGCCTGTTGTAAGCACTATCCTATATTGTGCCAGATTTTACACTGAACGAGCAAATAAGAGAAAGAAAATAAAGTCATAAAAATTGGAAAGCAGGTGGCAAAACTATTGCTATTGTGAAGAATTATTCATACATTAAAGAAGTATTTATTGAGTCTTGCTATAATCTAGGTACCAGTAAAAAAAAGATACTAAAAATTTATTTTGTTTATGGAGGCTGCATTTCAGTAATATGTTATTATATTATTATATACTTGAAAAATAAAGGGAGTCTTGTGAAAAGCTATCACAGATGATATAAAATTTTAGTACAAAGTTAATAACCAGATATCAACAGCATATATATGTGTGTGCACGCGTGTGTGTGTGTGTGTGTGTGTGTGTGTGTGTGCAAATAATAAGCATTAACAGATCTAAGAGGCTGGGCATGCTGGCTAATCCCAGCACTTTAGGAGGCTGAGGTAGGAAGATTGTTTGAGCCCAGAGTTTGAGACCCGCCCGGGCAACAGGGTGAAACCTTGTCTCTAGAAAAAATACGAAAAATTAGGCTTTGTAGTGCATACCTAGTTCCAGCTACCTGGGAGTTTAAGGTGGGAGGATCATCTGAGCATGAGGGGGGAGATCCTGGCTGCAGTGAGCCCTGATGAGCAAGAGAGTTAGACCCTATCTCAAAAAATAAAATAAAATAAAATAAAATAAAATAAAATAAAATAAAATAAGATGTAAGAAAATACCTTAATCTCAGTAGAAACCTGAAAGAATAATATATCTATATATCTGAAAGAATAAACATAGCAAGGTATGTGCAAGACCTGGATGAGGAAAATTTTCTGTCTTGAAGGACACAAGACAAACCTAATGAAGACATTAATTCACCCTATGTTAATTTTAGAATGTCGTATGATCATAGTGAAAATACTAACAGGGTTCCTTGTGTGACCATTTGTTTGTTTTGAAAATAGACAAGCTAAATCTAAAATTCATATAGAAAAAGTTTAAAGATTTCTGTGAAAACTTACTGTATAGTACTGGTACTGGCACATGAGTAAATAGACCAACGGAAGAAAGATTTGGATTTTTGATGGGGGAAAAGATGAATGGTATATGAGTAGCCATCTGGAAACAAATAAAAGTTAGATTCATTCCTCATACCGAATACCAGTATGTATTCCAAATGTGCTAAAGATTTGAATATAAAAATCAAAACCCTAAATTTATGAAAAGGAAACCTGGGAAAATCTTTTGAACATTGGGAATGAGGGAGGCTTTTCTAATTATGACTCCAAATTTAGAAACTATAACAAAAAATTGATAAATTCAAATATCTTTTTATCAAATTTCTGGAAGTAAAAAAAGCAAAAAACATCAAAAGCAAATTCTAAAATGCAAATGACATACTGGAAAATAATATGCAGCTTCTGGTACAGACAAGTTTAACCACCCTAAGAAATGAAGAAACCCTGCAAATAAACAAGGAAAATATCAAGGGATCATGAAAAAATAGGCAATAGACGTCAGTATTCTGTTCATTAAAAAATGGAAATATAGGTGATTTTTGAAACACATGAAAAGATGCTTATCTCTTCAAAAGGAAATTGAAACTGAGATTCTGTGTTACGAATTAAACTGAAAAAAATTGAAATGTTTGATATTATAGTCCATCGAAGAAGCTTTGGAAAATGGGCAGTCTTGCTTGTGAGAGTATAAATTGGTAAAATCATCAGTGGGAATAAATTTCAATATCAAAATTAATTACAAATGCATAGACCCCGTTGATCTACAACTTTGACTTCCAGGAACTTATCACAGAGAGAAACGTGTAAAATGGCCCAGGTAAGGTTAATTACTGTAGCATTGTTTATAGAACAAGCTCAGAAGCCATTAAATATCCATTAATAGCAGAATGGATAAGTAAATTATGGTATATTTCTACAGTTCTACAAAAGAATGAGGGTGTTCTATATATAGTGAATAGGAAATATTTCAGTATATATTGTAAGGTGAAAAACCCAAAGCCCAGAAAAATATCTGTAATATGCAACTATTTGTGTGACAAGGGAAGATACAATAATATGTATTAAAGTTTGTTTATATTTGCATAAATACTGGAAAAAAACTGATTTAATAATAAAACTGTGGTTATCTAGTAAGAAGGGGAGAATGGGGATTGAAAGACTCAGAACAAAGTTGGAAGGTGAAACTTTGGATAATCTTAAATTTTTGCCCCATATGAATTTTTTCTTTATTAATTCACTTAGAAAATAAATTGAAATTAAAAATGAATTTTGTTAAGATGATGGTGTTGCCAGGGTGTGTTGTTAGGCAATGATTTTTCTCCTTCTTGTATTTTTGATTAAGAGAGACATCAAAGGTGAGTGTAGATGGTGTCATTACTACTAAAAAAAAAACAAACCTCAAAGTACATGCTCAACTGAAAGTTGGCAAATAACATTTATAGGCACAAGAACAGCACATTTTGTACCCTCGGGCCATTTACTGTGTTTTGCTGGTGTGTGTCTGTTCTAGTCAGTTCTGACTGCCATAACAGATTACCATCAATTGGGTGGCCTAAACAACAAATATTTATTTCTCACAGTTCTGGAGACTGGAAGGCTGAGATCAGCATGTAAACATGGTTGAGTTCTTGGCGAAGGTCCTCGTCCTGTTTGGCACATGACCATCTTCTCTTGTATCCACAGGGAACAGAGATTGAGAGAGAGAGCATGCAAGCATGGGCAAGCTCTCTCATGTCTCTTCTAATAACTTCTAATCTAATCTGAGAGCTCCACCCTCATGATCTCATCACCTCTCAAAGGCTCCCCTTCTAATACCATCACAATGGGGATGTGGGTTTCAACATGCAAATTTTGAGGGGCACAGGCATTCAGTCCATAGCGTTGACCCCTTGAGCTGGTTGAGCTGCTTTTAGAAATAAGATATTTTTAATATATAATAAATATATTATATATATTTATATATTTCACCCTTATAACTTCAAGGCTGGTCAGTGTGCCTTCTCCTTGCCCCTTTTTTGGTTATTTTTCCTGATCGCTTACATTAAAGCATTAATATCAAATCAAAGAAAGATTAAATAAACGTAGTTAATATTAAGCAAAGATATAATAAATAAAGGAATGGAGCTCACGTGGCTTCGTTTTGTTGTGTAGTAGAACACCCTTATGTGATTGTTGGCTAGACATTCTCTAGCACATTGAAGAGAGGCGTTAATTATTATTAATGTTAACATTGAACATTGTGTGTTAGTTTATTTTCACACTGCTGATAAAGACATACCTGAGACTGGACAATTTACAAGAAGGAGATTTATTGGACTTACAGTTCCTTGGACTGGCAAGACCTCACAATCATGGCAGGTGAAAGGCATGTTCCACATGGTGGCAGACAAGAAAAGAGAGCTTATGCAGGGAAATCCAGCTTTTTAAAACCATCATATCTTGTGAGACTTATTCACTATCACGAGATCAGCACAGGAAAGGCCTGCCCCCGTGATTCAGTTACCTCGATTTGGGTGGAGACACAGCCAAACATATCAGATAGGAAAGAGGAAATTTAACATTGCTGAGTTTTACATACAGTTTCACATTTGGTTCTTACTGCAATATAATTTAGGTTGGTAAACAACCTTTCCTTTTTTACAGATGAGGAAACTGAGGCTCAGAGAGGTCAGTGGATTGAGCCTGTCTTTTCAGGGCTGTCTCTTGCCACTTCACAAAGTTTACTTTCTTCAAGTAATGCAGAGTCTTAGTAAAAGAACTGATATGGGATGTGGTTAAAAAGGGATGACCAAGAAAAGGAATAGAAGAGCAATGTGTGAAGAATGGGGGACAAAGGGTCTGAGAATGGGGAAGAAAGATAAACCGTGTTTGGTAGAATTGGCACCTTAGGCTTAAGTGAGGCATTTTGAGATTTTTTCCATGCTTTTTGTCTGTACTACATTATTCTGATATGTGATCATTGGGTATAGCATTTTCTTTTTTTCTGAGAAAGCGAGATATTTCAATGATACCTCTTTGCAAATTTACCTTCACTAGACTCCCTTCCTTTGAAGACTGATGGGGCTGACTCAGCTAGTTGGATATTCCACTGAATTTTTGTTGCCCTTCGGGAAGCACATTGCTGATGAGGAGAAGTGCAAGCATTAGAGCAACATTCATGTTTTTAAATGTTTCATGAGGAACTTCTTTTGTCCTAGTAGTTATTTTTGTTCATGCTGCTAGTGGAAGGCCTCAGTCCTCAGTAGTAAATATAGAAATCTCAGTAGCAGATAGTAAGCAATAGGGAAACCCCCCCCCCTTGAATATAGACAAGGGCAGATCTGTTTTTGGGGAAAATAAAAATGGATTGAAAATTATTTTTCTGGTTCCTTGTTTCATAGCATCCTGATGAAAAGAGATTGGAAGGCCTCTCCAAGCAACTGGACTGGGATGTTCGAAGCATTCAGCGCTGGTTTCGCCAAAGACGTAATCAGGAGAAGCCAAGTACGCTGACGAGGTTCTGTGAGAGCATGTAAGTTGCTGATTTTCTTTTTTAAATAAAAGACCTAATACCCATGCCAATCCTGAGGTGAAAAATAACAGATCTGTGGAGGCTCCAGCAGCCCTTAAAAAGCTGCAATTTGGTGAGAAAATAGTTTGGGAAAAACACAGGAGACAGTAGTATGTAAGAATTTGTGATTTCCACTTTGGATACAGTAAATAAAGTTCACTTCCTAATGGAGTTTCTGCAAAGTAAGCATATTATAAAAGGATCTACAATGTTTTTTTCAATCAGCCGTCTTTGAAATATAGCATTAAAAATCGTTACTTTTATAGATGTGGATAGTTTGAATTTTAATAGAGGCAACTTAGTCAAGAGGTTCTTTGCACTAATAAAAACTGAGATATTAGCATATGTTATCAGAGAATTATGACAATCTTCTGTATTCCTGGAGCTTTAAGAAATGGCTATACTGTATTTCTGGGTGAGTTTAGTAAAGCATGGCTTAAAGGTGGGGGGTGGAATGGAAGTCTCTTCCATCTCTGAAATGTGAACCTTTTATATGGTGTATAGATTATATACCAGTAAAGCTGTTAAAAATATTAAAAGATGTGCAGAGAGCTCTTCCAGCACAGTGTTATTTTGAAGCAGTGATACTTCATGCATTTACCTTTAGGAAAACCAGAGAAAGACATATTGAAACATTGAGAACATCCCCAAAATAAAAAGAAGATCTGCCTGGAGAGTCATTACCCCATGTGGTCTTTATCTTTTGGGTGTGGCTGTTCCTATGTCTTCTGATAGTTCTTCAGTTTCTTCTTTAGGGAGCTTTTTTTTTTTGACACCTGGTCATTTAAACAATAGTGCCTTCAGTGTAGCTGTCTTAGTTGCAGGCCCTTTTTATTTGGGGTTGAAGTTGCATTTTCAGCTTTGGCTTTCAATTATGTAAAAAAAGTATTTCAGTAACTGTATCCTTAGGGGGAAAACTAATGTTATAGGAGAAATGAATGGAAGGCAGAAAAATATCACAAATTCCTAGGGCTGGGTAAATATGGAGAACATAAATAGGGTCTTTAGGAGTTTAGAATATTTATAAAGTCTGGAAAAACAACCTGGTAGATACAATCAGCAAAGCCCTCTCAGTAAGTGAACTTACTGGCAGTTTATAGGAGAAGGATTTATGTATCTGGGCTCCTGGTCAAATGCCAGAATTGCTTCCCAGCTTGGCCCTGCCATATATTCAAAGGGCCTGGGACCTGTCTTTGAGCCATGAGTGTAAGCAAGGGTGAAGTTGGGTCTCAGCACATGTCTACATGCTGAAACTCATGTGCCGTCTTTCCTTCCTCCGATTAACTTCGGTAACTTGGTGCCAGCCCCTACTATGCTGAGTTTAGACCAATTTCTCTCAAATACCAATGTGCATAAGCATCAGTCACCTGGGAATCTTGTTATAATGCGGACTCTGATTTACTTGGTCTGGGATGGCACATTTTTAACAAGTTTCCACGTGATGCTGGTGCTGTTGGTCTTTAGATCATACTTTATGTAGCAAGTACTAACACTAGACCAGTTATGTGTCTTCTCCATGAATTCAATAGGTCATTATGTGTATACCGCAATAAATAAGACAGTCATAATTGTAATCAATTAAAAATGCTTCTAAATGATTGCTAGTGGTATGGCAATGTGGAGACACAATGATGGGGAGGAGGTGGTGCATAAACGATGATTATCATTTCTTCCCCCGAGAAACTTTGTGATAGTGTCATGGAAATAAGACATAATATCCGAGTATGTGTAGGTGGAAGATAGATATTAGAAAATAACCAGATATGTGTGTTGTAGGATTGGTATGGATAGTCAGTAATAAAGATGAAAGGAAAAAGATCAACTGTGGGTTGGGGTGCACAGGGGATTGCTGGGATTAGAACTGGGTCCGTGTCCGTGGCCTTTGACCTCTCTGTTGTATGATATAGTATTAATGAAGTTTTGTTTTGAAACTCTCTTTGTCTTTGGTTTCTGAGTTGCCACTAGATTCTCCTGCCTTTTCAAGGTGTTTTGTTTGCATCATTTATTCTGTGTTTGCTCTGTGGTCGTTAACGTGTTAATGACACTCCAGATTTAGTCTTCATGTTTTTTCTTACTCTACCTTCCATTCTATGTGTTAAAATAATTTCCTCTCACCAGCTTCTTCCAAAGCTATGTGTACAGTGCAGATGTTTCTTCTAAGGCATCATTCTGCGAGTTCCAACTGGCAATTCTAATTTGCTTCTACTCCTGACTTCATTTTTCCTATTTTCTATGCTTCTGTTTTGTCATAGGCTGGAAACTTAAGTCAATCAGCCACTGAGTTCTATTAATTCTTTGTAAATTCACCATGATAGCCCAATATACTATTATACGTCTCCTTATTTTTTATCTTGCATACACATAGACATTTTGTTTGCTACCAACAATCCCATATTATTTTTCTAAAATACTACTATCCCCATGTTCTAATGCTTTAAAACCTTGATGGTTTAAAGAAAATATAGGATAAATATTAGGTCCCTGAGCCTGATAACTACAGTCTGTCTTTTGCTTGTTTGATGTCAGTCACCTAAATCACATCGTTCTTCTAGAGGGCTGTGTTTTCACTGCCCGTGCTGTTTTCCTTCCTGCCTTGTGTGTGGTGTTCCAGGCAAGGAACTTCTTCTGCCTTACCCATTTATCACTTCACCATTCTTCAAATCGCAGGCCCTCTCCGAAGTGGGGCCTGACTATTGGGACTGGAGTGAGCATAGCTTCCCCTGCATCCTTAGAGTACTAGGAATTTAACCCTGAATCACATGCTGCCTTATGTGGTCACTTAACTTGCCTATCTGTTTATTTCAATTTCAGCTCTGTGTAGCTTGAACCCAGCAGGGTCACATCTTGTTCTTTCCTTCTTCTCAGTCTTTACCCCAACAGACAGACTCTGCCGAATAAATAATTTGTTATGACTGTGTTAAAATGGATTGTTTTGGAGAGAGTAGCTGATCTCATTAGCTACCTTGCCCCTATAAATGAGTGCCTAAAGTATACTGACTTAGCGTAAAATTTGTCTAGGAGAATTACCTGACTATGGAAAGCTCCATAACAGTTTTAAAGACAGAAATTCAGAGGGAAGAATGGGATGGCAAAGGAGAACATTTAGAGAACACCGTGAGTGATAAAGTAGAATTACAGTGGTCTGTGTATGCACATGTGTGTGTCAGAGTATTTTTTACCTATAAAATAAGATGTAGCATAGTTGTTCTTAACCAAGGATGCATTTCACAATCACCTACTGATCTTTTCAAAATACACGTGCCCAGACCACACCCCAGGGTGTCAGGATGATGACTCAGGTGGAGTCTGAACTTGTACCTCATGGAAAAAAATGTCCCAAGTGCCTATGGCCCACATCCTTGGTTAAGAAGAAGGACAACTGCTGCTCAGAAATACAAAAAAAAAAAAAAAAAAAAAAAAAAAAAAAAAAAAAAAAAAAAAAAAAAAAAACAAGAGAATACAGATTTGGAGCTTGTCACCTGAGGGTCAAAATCTATAATTTTTCTATTACATAAGTTTCTTTTTTTCCAAAATGTAAAATCCCTTCAGGAGAATTGTATTTCATCTTTCAGCAGTGTGGAACAGCACAATATGTAAGCCAAACTGTGCTTATAAGCATCTACAGGCATGTCCAATTTCTGGCATACCCATTACATGCAGATGGACTGAGTAGAAGCTGTTTAGTGAGTAAAATTCTAATACATTATGTGATTTTTTTCTCTCTTGATTGGTGTCAGTCATTCACAGTTACGTCAGTTTTGACGAATATTTCTTCCAAAAGCTTTTAAATTCTTATTGGCAACTGAAATAGAGAATTTCAAGAGAGAGTGAAGAATTTATAAAAATGAGATGTCATGTGAGACATTTTAGAAGCAACTGGTTCCAAATGGAAGCAGGTGCCGGTTGGGATTATGCCTTTGGGCTGGTGAAGCTGTATCTTCCTTCTCTGACAATTGCATCCAAGTGGTGGGTTTTTATCACTCAGGATAATATAAAATAAATAATATATTAAAAGTATTTGCTGGATGTGACAGGAAGAGACAGAGATAAGATGTCAGAATAAATGGCAGTCCTTTTATTTGGGCCCTACCTGTGCTCAAGATTCCCTTTTTTTTTTTTTAAGGAATTCCATTTTAGAATTGATACTCATTAAAACTGTGCCCCAATGCTGTCATATTTGTATGCTTCTGTATAGTGGCAGCAGATTCATCAAAATCTGGAACCCTTTCGAAATTGCGACTTTATTTCTGCAAAGAAGCCTTGTGATTTTTCTTAGTTTGTGATTTCATTGAACTCAAGCTAATTCATCATTGAAAAATGAATGGGTTAGCCAATTCCCCTCATGCTACTAACCTGGTCACTCTGAATCTAAATAGCAGTTTTTACAGCTGTTTATAAATTATCAGTGCTATCTTGTGACCATCATAGAAAGTGGAGCCTAATAATTGATGACAGGGGAAAGGAAGCGAGGTTACATAGAAAACAAGTAGTTGAGTCTCTCATATTCCTTTATTTCAGATCAATCTTCTGTCTGAGGAAATAGTTTGGGGAATACATGTAACATGTTTTCATAAACAGCCACCTATTTGCAAAAACAAACAAAAAAAACAAATAAAAAACACCCTGTGTAAACCATTTCCATGTATTCCATACTCTGGTGATAGACAAAATTTTGCCAGAGAGAAAATTCAATTTTGATTATTTTCTCTGTCAGATCATGAGATGAGCATCAGTTACAAAATTTACTGCTAAAATCTCCTCATGATTAATGCAGTTTATGAAGGGGGAAATAAGAAACTATTATCTTCTAGAGAAACAGCATCTTTCTTTTTTCAGTATTAGGATACATGATCAGCAGTGTGTAGATGCTGATTATAAGTCTGGGAAACAGTCATAAAATTGGTGAATAGTCTCTAGTTCTTGAAAAGTACAGGGTTGAGCTGTTTTGACTCTATTATAATGATAGTAGTGGTTATTTTCTATTAATACAAAACAGTCCCTGGTTTGGAGAGCAACTTCTGTCATCCAGAGTACATTGTTATAGTCCTAGTTATTGCTCAGTGAATGTCTTATTGTGCAAGATTATTACCTTAAACAGTTTTATATCTGTGGGTTGTATTCAGGTCAGTTTTAGCTTTGGGACAGAGGTCAGCCAACTTTTCCTATAAATGGCCAGAAAAATAAATATTTTAGATCATATGGACTTTGTTGCAATTACAACTCTGCTGCAGCGTAAAAGCAGCCAGAGATGATGCAAATGTGTGTGGCTGTGTTCCAGTAAAAGTATATTTATGGGTACTGAAATCTGAATATGTCGTTTTCATGTGTCATAAAGTATTATTCTTTAAAAAATACATTACAAAAAATAAAAGCTATTCTTAATCCATGGGCCAGACAAAAACAGATGGCAGGGTGGATTTGGCCTTCTAGCCATAGTTTGCAGAACCCTGCTTTAGCGTTACAATACTGTTTGTGGTTCTTTCAGAGTTTCAAGGAAGAGAATGTAGTCTCCTAGTGCTAGGCACAGTCATCCATTTCTCAGAGTTTTGCCATTTAATAGAAAAACTGGAATAGTTCTGTAATTGGTATGCCTATCTCCAGTATTCCTGGGATATGGTGCCTTGATGATGTGCGGTTTCATTTAGCCTAGCCAGGCACTCTTCAAAGCACCCTTTTTAGTATCCTTAAGGAGGCATTGCTTTCATTACAGAAATTCTGAAGATTGATGAACTGGACTATGGACAGCCTGCTCTTTTGCCTCAAAAATATCTTTGAAACCTTGCCCCCTTTTTCTATTCTAGACCTACCATCTGTGGCCGGCGAACTCAGGTTTTCCATTTAGAGCAAGCTTCACACATTTCTTGATGGCATATGGCTAGGCCCCTAATGCATGTGTGCTGGCTAATTAAGGAAAACAGATTTTTGCTAAAAATATAAGACAGGGCATACCTTGGTCAGGCTGGCTGCACATTAGCTACTGCTGTGCTCTGCCTACATTTGACTAGTCAGTTTTTCTTTAAGGCCTAAATTTCTAAAGGCTTTTAAAAATAATATTTTTCCAATCATTTTGTCCAATATGGAATTGGATGGTGGCAAGACAGAATGTAGAGGAATAACTGAATTTATTAAGGCCTCATATTATTATGTAACCATGTCTGTTATTATTTGAACCTATATACTATTTTTTGTTGTTGTTTAATCTATTTTAAAAGTTGTTATTTGTTTCTGATTTAGAGTAGAATTATGCAAATCCTTATAATTGATTTTGATTGTAGAGGATTGATAAAAGTCTACATAATGTTCATACAGAATTGTGGGGGGAAAGACTTCAAAGCCTACCATCTAGAAATAAATCCATTATCATTTACTGTTTATACAGTGTCATATCTTATACATGTGCCCACACCAATACTTACAATCATTCTATCTGTAGTTGGTACCTGCCCTTCTTGAAATGTTAATAGAACCTGCCTCATCAGGGAACCTGAGGATAGCTGTAGAAAGGTTATGTTTTATGCTTCATCTCTAGGATCTGTAAGTAATTAACCTGTGGGCAATAGTACAGTCACTTGTGCTGTCTCGTGAGAGATGTGTTCCTAAAAATGGCTATACCATGCAAAATTGCACAAGAAAACAAAATAACATAGGATTTGTGAGAAGAATGGGTTTAGGGACACAACACTCGAAAACTTCATCAGTGACACATTGAAAATAAACTAGGAACCTAATAAAAACAGGAGTGGTTTTATATACATTAAATGGTTAAGAAATACATAACTACTATAATAAATATGGCACTTTACCTTGAAATAGACCTGAAGTTTGTCTATTTCAAACAAATAGACAAACTTGTAGTGGGTGTTGCTGTGTTAGCTCAGGCTGTCTTAAGAAAATACCACAGACTGGATGGCTTAACAGAAATGTATTTTCTCATAGTTCTGGAGGCTGAAAGTCCCAGGTGTCATAGGCTTGGTTTCTCCAGGGGCCTCTCCCTGGGCTTTCCGCTGTGTGTGCACATCCCTGGTGTTTCTGCCTCTATAAGAATAAGGACACAAATCATACTGGAATAGAGTCCTACCCTTATGACCTAATTTAACCTGAATTACCTTATTAAAGGCCTCATCTCCCAAGACATCACACTGGGAGGTAGGGATTCAACAGATGAATTCTGGGGCACACAGTTCAGTCCATAACAATTTCAGAAGGGTGACAGCAAGTTACTGTGAAGTGCTGGAAGGAGGGAAAGCTGCAATACCAGATGGGTGTGGCTCATAACTGGTATGACTGAGGTAGCTTGGACATATTTGGAGAGAGAGAGAGAGAGAGAGTGTGTGTGTGTATATGTGTGTGTCTGTTTGTGCATGTGCGTGCACATGTGTATATATCCTCCTAGGCCACTAAGGTCAGCCTGGTGCAGTTTTCTATGTTCACCTAGTGTTTCTGGCAGACAAAATCAGATATAAGCAAATATGAAATCTGTGTCAGGCTCACATTGGAAGACATTCACGCTTTCACCACAAGCCTGGTAGCAGGACTGATGGGTCAGTATGGTGGTGAAGGCAGTAGGCTGTGGAGCCAGGGAGTCTGCATTTGAGTCTTCTCTTTAATAGGAACCTCTGGGGTATTTGGGAGGGTTGCTGGCCATCCTAAGCTTCAGTGTCTTTATTTGTAAAATGTGCACATTAATAGTGTCTGCCTCATAAGGTTGTTGTGAAGACTAGATGAATTAATATGTATGTTAAGTGTTTAGAAAGGTGCCTTGCACATGGTATAGGGGTCGTGAGTGTCGGCTGCCTGAAGGTCGTCAGTTCTGTTGTTACTGAAGTTTGGGTACCAGGAGCAGCAGCAAACCGTTGTTAGTCTGTCACAGGAATGGCCTGGCCACATGGCTTCCTCAGAGCCACAGGCACACTACCTAGGAGAGGTGGCTCTGATGTCAGTCATTTCGAAGAGGAGAGATCCAAGAAGATGCAAGGAGAGCAGACTCTCAATTTAGGATAAAACTCTTTGATTCTGTGGAACCCCAAGGAGACAGAATCAATGTGGATTCACAGGACTATCAACTCGGGCATTACTCACACACAAGAAAAAGATGAAAAACCAACCTGAGTTCAGAGCCTTGGCACCTTTGGCTTGCTGCTGTGTAGCAATGTGACAGAAGTGGATGAGGAAAGGTGTCCTACTTCAGCGGGGAATGATGCCCACTGTGCCTCTAGAAGCCAGGGCTTTTGAAGCACCACCTGAGAAATGTCAGAACACACAGTGAATATCTTTGAACTTCAGAGATTTTAAATTTACCTGGGTGATTCTGAAGAGGACACAGCTTGCCTTTACCAGGAGGGATAGAGGAACAAAGCCTGGTCCTCTGTGGTGCTGGCCTTAGTAAAGCTACCCTTGCTGGGGCCTGGATAGTCTGATCAGCCTTAGGAGGTCAGTATGACTTCTGGGTACAGGAGTTTGCTCTTAAATGTAACATTTATTGGTTACCTCCTGTGTGCAGGAGAAGTACAGGAGGCAACTGATCTTGAACAAATTTGAGAGTGGGAGTCAAATCTACCTGGTTCATGGTCTGGCTCAATGGCTCAAGCTCTGTTACCCCTAGCAAGTCATTTAACATTGTCAAGCCCCAGATTTTTCTTCTGTGAAAGGAAAATAATAGCTCCTATTTAAAAGGTCATTTGGAGATAAAATGAGGGGGTGTTTGTCTAATGTGCATCTCTCATGGCTTGGTTTCCTTTCAACTGTGGTTGCAAAGTTGAGTAAGCAACAATTTCTGACCTTGCAGGACTCACAGGGACAATTGAGTCTGTGCATTGGTGAAGTTGTTTAATATCTTGCACAGGGAGCCATAAATTGTAATACTCAAGCCAAGCGGTTCCCTTCTAAGGCCCCTTCCTTATGGCTGCAGTTATGGGTTATGGGTTATTCTGGACCTTATATCTTACTTTGCCATCAAGAGAATTATATTTTAGGCTGGGCACAGTGGCTCATGCCTGTAATCCCGGCACTTTGGGAGGCTGAGGCAGGTGGATCACCTGAGGTCAGGAGTTCGAGACCAGCCTGACCAACATGGTAAAACCCTGTCTCTACTAAAAATACAAAAATTAGCCAGGCGTGGTGCCGCATACCTATAATCTCAGCTACTCGGGAGGCTGAGGCAGAGAATTGCTTGAACCTAGGAGGGGGAGGTTGCAGTGAGCCAAGATTGCTCCACTGTACACCAGCCTGGATGACAGAGCAAGACTCCATCTCAAAAAAAAAAAAAAAAAGGAGAGAGAATTGCATTTTAGATTGTTGACAAACCTCTTGGGAAACCAGTCTGGCTTGCCCTTTCTTGCTCCCCTTCTCTTTCATCCTTCCTTCCTTCCTCCCTTCTTTGCAGTCACCTCCCATTGTCATAGGAGCAGGTACCTTCTGCTTGGAGCCAGAGTGTTTGATTTCCTCCTGGTTGTTCACCCTGCTGTTACTAGCTCATGGTAACCACATCCTGGCAAGGATTAAAAGGATCTTTGAGCATTACTAATTTGTCTGTTTGTCTTAAAAGTTGGCACATTGCACATGGCTCCTGCTATTTGAATATAGCACTAGGAATGTAAGAAGTTTGTGCATAAGGTGGTGGTGGTGGGGGATGGGCATTTGGACTAAGTAACAGGGTATCAAGCCACTTCTCAAATTGGAATGATTTGAGCAGATTCTGGAAGTAGATTTGTGAAGTTTATTTGTAGGCCTTCCCACATCTAAATTCATAATTAAGCCTTCCACATGATAGGAAACTTAATTAAAAGCAATTGAAGCCAACTACTTTTGTTCTGTTTGATTTTTAAATTTTTAAATTTTTTCTAGGTACTTAATGGGTAAATGTATTTATGGGGTACATGAGCTATTTTGACATAGGCATGAAGCTTGGAATAATCACATCACAGAGTAATGGGGTATCCATTACCTCAAGCATTTATCCTTTGTGTTACAAACAGTCCAGTTATACTCTTTTAATTATTTTTAAATGTACAATTCAGTTATTGTTGATTGCAAGGTGAGCTGCTGGCAAATGACTGTATATTTGGGCACTATTTCTTATCTTGCTTATTTACAGGCTCCTAGCAGTGGGCAAGGGATGCTGTTTATTGCTCTTAGGGTTCAACTATGTAGGAAAGCTAGAGATACTGTTCCATGGAGGATATATTGTGAGTGAGACAATATGTTACAGGATTAAACACATGGTGCACCGTGACACACAGGCCAAGGTTAACAGCAGAATTGGCGTTAAAAGCTCAAGTGTTGGCCATATTCCGTAATTCTGCAAAGTTCTCTAACTCCTGTACTGTCTTTAGCCACAGTTGTAATGAAATTGCACATTTTCAGCTTACATATTAGTATATAATAGGGTTTCTTGCAGATGTAGTGGGCATTAATGCTGGCAGGAGACTTAGACCCTGAGAAGAGAGGGAAAAGAGATATTTATTGAGGCATCTATACAGTTCAGATGTTGTGATGGAGCCTTTACATTTAAACAACAACCCTTTGTAATATGTTAGTTATTAGATGCTCTTCTTACCCACAAAAAAAGGGAAGTAAAGAGAGGTGGAGTATCTGACCCAATACCGCATAGCTACTAAGCAGCAGAGCTGGGATTTGTACCCAACTGAAGCACAATGTTAGAGAAACTCAGTAATATTATATTATGTTACTGCATACAGAGCAAACATGGAAAAGGGTCAGTTTGGTCTTTTATTTGCACATGACAGCGTCTTTGCTCTTTTCTTTACAACTCTAACTTATGAAGGGCTGGAGTTAAATTTGTTGCTTTCTCCTTGCCACCCATGTAGCACTTTTAGTTGTTCTCTTGTAGAGCACTTGGAGACTTGCCATGTTCTCTATTTGCATCTGTCTCTGCTGTTTGGCCATCAATACGTTGAGTTCTGGGACCGTGTCTTACTCATCTTCTCATTCCCACCACTCAGGACAATGCCTGGTGCTTTGTAAGACCCCCAAAACTGTCCAGTGAATGAGTCAATTAATTGGACTTCAGGGGTTGGAGTGAATCTCTAGGGACAAGCGGCCTGACTTTAATTTGAGAAACCTTGAGTTTCTTCTTTCAAATAGTCCTAGGGAAGACTGAGAAGGGGAAGGGGGAGGCAGGAAAGGCTTTCTGGAGGAAATGCTAAATTTTCAAGGAAAATTAAATGGACCAAATGGAGAAAAAGCAGAAGGGTGACTGGGACACCAAAATCTCACAGATCACACCACTAAAGAACATACACCTGTACCCCAATAACCTGTGGGGAAAAAAGGACAAAATCACTGTTCTCTGGTGCTCAGAGTTTAAATGGGAATCAGGCACAATAATTTAGCCGGCAGCAACAGGAGCATCTAACTCTCCCTGGGGACAGGGCTGAGTCATCATATTGCAAATGAGTGAGTATTTGTTGGGTAGGAAACCAGATTTGAGATCAACGAATCCAAGAATTGGTCAGTGTGGAGAGCTTCTTGTGTATACATTTTATAGTAGATTTGGGGGACAGAATTACTATTGAAGTATATAGGCTAAGTGGGTTATATATCACAATTTATATTATTTTTATTTTTCAAAGGAACAGTATTTATCTAGTAATACCCATGGAATAACAAGTGACCATGCTGTAATAGGATTCTGCTAGAACGTTCCAACCTTAGCACATATACCATTAAGCCTTGCAGTGTTTACTGTTCGAGGTGCTGGGAGTCATTGAGATTGGAAATGCCTTATTTAGGACCTTTGGTGCTCCTTATCAGCAGAACCGAACTTTCGGGCAGATCTGTCGTGGAACTTTCTTTCAGTTCTCCTTTCCTTCTCTGTGGGTGGCTGGGAGGGGGGCAGGAGTAGGTGAGGGAGCAGGCCTGAATAGTGGGAGTGGTTTTGGCTTGTATCAGGTCCCACCAAGTGATCTGAAGCCTGGGATACTGTTTGCAGAAAAATGGAAAACTGAGTGAGAAATTCTAAGTTTATGAGGAATCTAGGACATGTAGTATTTTATGAGAAGGTAGGAGGGGATTAAACCTGCGCTAGTTGATAGTGCTAGTAGCTCTAGTTGATGGGCCCAAACAGATCTCGAGAAGTAGCCAAATGCAGAATTTCTTCTCACGTTGTCCTTTAAATGTACTTTTCAGTGGACACTCGTGTTTCCCTTCCATTATTCATTGAGATAGTATTGCTCTACTGTTTTTCCTCCTGTTTTAATCAGGGAAATGTGTCCAACTTGAACTGATTTTAGTTCTTACCAATTCTAGTTCTGAAGTAAGACTTGAACCTATGTGTATCATTTCCATTTAATTGATTAAAAAATATTGTCTTATCTGGAATTATGAAGTGTTTACATGAATCCTGGCTAAACCTCTGGTGTATTAAACCCTAAAAGCTTCTCTTACTCTGTAACTTTAAGTTGTTCTGTTTCTTTCCAATACTTATGTGGTTCAATAAGCTTTTTTTTTAAAGCATATACTATCTGCTGGGTTCTGTATTTGCTGCTGGATGGAAAAACAGTACCTCTTCCCTTGATAGATAAATGGCAATATCTCTTTATTTTATTACCATCCTTAGGATGAACAAACAATCCTTCATTTCCCTATCCGTAAAACAAGGCAATAACCTTAAGAACCTGATAAAGTTGTTATTTATATAATGATTAAATAAAATGATTCATATAAAGTACCTAGGATATTGCCAAACACATAGAGCTCAAGAAAAGTAATTATTTTTGATCAACTCAATTAGTTTTAAGGGCTGCCAAAATGAATTGAATTCACATACCTAATCAAATAATACCATTCTAAACTTGCTTAATACTCTTGGGTATACATTAGTGCCAGGCCTTTTACCTGGGCTTTGTTTCTATTAAATCTCCAAATGTTTGAAGGTGTAATTATTTGGCAGATTTGATATGATTATTTTTGTTGGAGGAGCTAAAGCTCATAGTTTTATTTTCTTCTTCTTTCTTTAAAGAAAACCTTCTTGGACATTGAGGTGAGAACATGATTTTTGGCTTTCTGACTTTTAAAGTGGCATGTAATTTGAAACCATGGTTTCTTACTTGTCTAAACAGGAGGGTGAGGTCCTTGTGGTAGAACTGGGAGGTTTCTATCTTAGGCCAAGAGGACAGCTCTGACTGCCAGCATTACCTGCCTGTCTCTACCACTGGGCAACTTCCTCAGCCTTGATTTATTGAAACTTAACCTGAGTCAAAAGAGTACCTTGAATTTAAAATGGGCCCATTAGAGTTGTTCAAAATACGTAGAACACTGGTGCCTTATGTATTAGTCCATTTTCACACTTCTATAAAGATACTACCAGAGACTGGGTAATTTAAAAAGAAAGGAGGTGGTTTAATTGACTTACAGTTTCGCATGGTTGGGGAGGCCTTAGGAAACTTAGAATGATGGCAGAAGGCAAGGGGAAGTGAGGCAGGCACATCTTATGTGGTGGCAGGGGAGAGCGAAGGTGAGTAAGTACCACTTCCTCACTCTCTTTAAAACTATCAGCTCTCATGAGAACTCACTCACTATCAGGAAACTGCCCCCGTGATCCAGTCATCTCCCACCAGGCCCCTCTCTCAACACGTGGGGATTATATTTCAAGATGAGATTTGGGTGAGGACACAGAGCCAAACCATATCACCTTGCAAGCACATAATAAATGTTAGCCATTATACTAATGATAGCACTATAGTGGCACTGTGATTGCCTCTGAAACAAAGAAGGGCCTTCTCTGTGTCGACTCCCTTCTTGAATACTTTTTTATTCTTTTCCTAAGAATTTCATGAGAATTTATAACAATCCATTTCTCTCTGGTTTGTGCCGTTAGGTAGGATGCCGTGCTTCTTCCCACCCCTTGGCCTTTGCTCAAGCTTTGCGCGCCAGCCCCAGCCTAGGATGCCTTTCCCCTGCTGTGACAAATACTTTTTCCTCCATCAAGATTCACTTCACCTGAGTTTTAGGAAACCGTGGATATTTACTGGTTGACAACTTTATGCCACGAACAGTACTTATTGTCTAGTGAAGAGCAGACCTGGAAGCATATCATAAGCTGTGTGGCCTCTTCTGCTCCATGAAGGAGGCTACCTACCCCCATTCTCTTTTTCCCAAGCAGAGGTGATGGTGCCCTCATTTGTGTGCTTCTTTAATAGTAATGGCAACAGCCCATTGCTGTTAATATTTTTTTAGTCTGTAGACTGTAAATTCCTTCATGACAAGGAGCCAGTCTCAACCCTTTTTTTGAGTACCCAGCACTTAGGACTGATTTGCAGTGTCTTTGCTTCATTTACTGTCAAAATACATTTTGAGTGCCTACTGTATGCCAAGTGGTCTTCTAAGTTCTTGGGATATAGTTTACATTTCACTGGGGGAGGAGACAGTAGACAGATTCTCCCAGTTATCTTCCCTTAGATTTCTTTTATATTTATATCTCTTTCCAGATACAGTCCAATCAAAATTTATACACTAAATGTCTCTTAAATCTTTTTAATTTTTTTATTTTGAAATAATGTTTTAATTTTGAAAACTGATAGAGAAGTTTCAAGAATAGTACAAAGAAATCCTGTATAAACCTCACCCAGATTCCCACTGTGAACATGATGCCATACTTGCTCTGATTTTTTTTGTACACATGTGCACACACACACACATATATATACACATATGTTTTTCATGAACTGTTTAAGTGGAGGCCTCAAATTAGGCTTTATTTTGAAGAAAAACAGAATCTTCTGAGAGATTGGTTGTGTGATATGAGAGAAAGTGAGAATTCAAGAATGAGGCTTGAGTTTTAGCCTGGGCAGTTGGAAGGAGTTACCCTTTACTGGGTTGAGGAGGCGTGAGGGAGGAGCAGACCTGGAAGGATGTCCAGGATTCTGATTTTGGTCATGTGAATCTGGAGATATCTATTATTTATGCAGAGGAGGGCTGTAGGCAGCTGGATAGGTGAACGAGCAGTTCAGTGAGGAGGTGTGGACTTGGCAGTTGTTGGTGAATAGATAGCTCGGAAATCCCCGAGACAGTGCAAGATCACAAAGAGAATGAGGGTAAGTCGAGAAAACATCTGAGGCTTGAGACAGCCCTGTGTGAGAGGTTATGGAATTGAGGCGGAGCTGATAAAGGAGGCTGTGAGGGGGAGATGGGTGAGTGAGGAGGCCACGAGAAGAAGGCATTAATCATCAGCTGTATCACTACTGACAGGCCATGTAGCAACGTGAAAGTCATTGGGTTCTGCCAGGAGCTGTTTGGGTGGAAGGTCTTAAGAGAAAATGGAGGAGAGAAGTTGGATGTGGGAACGCTCGAGAAGTTTGTTATAAAAGAGAGGTCCAGGAAAAGAGAATAGTCATTAGAGGAGGAATTTGGGGGTTAAGGATTCTTTTTTTTTTTTTTTTTTTTTAGCAAGGGAAAAATGATGGCGTGTTGGTATACTGATGGGAATGATCCAGTAAAGAGAGCAAAAGGGATGATGCCTGAGAGGAGAGAAATGGCAAGAGCTGAGCCTTGCTCAGGCAAGAGGTGCTGGGGTGTGGAGCACATTCAGGAGTTGCCTTAGAGAGGAGCACACAGTGTTCATTTGCGGTAACAGGAGGGAAGTCCAGGCAGGGATATAGGGAGGTAGAGTCAGGTAAGTCTCTCCTGGTTGTCTCCATCATCCCAGTGAAATGGGAAACAGGGGTATCAGAGGAGAGTGAGGAGGGAGGAGGAAGTATTGGAATTTTGAGGAGTGGGGAGAAAGTGTGAAACAATTTTCTGGAGATGTGTTGATTAATTTATTTGTATGGCATGTCTGTCTGCATGTGGGTGGCAGATAGTGAGGGTGAGGAACACAACTATGTTGTTTCTGGAAATAGGTGTAGGTGTCAGTAGGGTGCGGTCACTCACAAGTCACTGTGTCCCAGTCCAAAAAGCCCAGGAGTTGGGTGGAAACTTCGCAGTGTAATGAATGACTACGTGAATGGGAAACTAGGTTGAAAGCAGGGTTGGGAGATTTGGAGCCTTTGCCAAGATATTTGGTGCAGATTAGTTGCAGGCGTTTATCAGACCAGACTGTGAAACTGATATCAACCAGTAAACATTTATTCTTTATCATTTCCACATTGTTTACAGAAACAAAGAGGGCAAATCTCTTATGTCCTTTAGTCTTAAAGAATAGGACTGACTAAACTTTTAAAGATACTGAGGATATAAAACTGACCCATGAAGCCTACTTTGTATACAATTACCTTGAAGGAAAATGTTACCATGTTCATAAAGTACTTTTGTGTCTTTTAGTTCATTATCCAGTAAGCTGCTGAGATAGTAAATTTGTGTTAAATTGGATGATATTCCATTCTAAACTCCCTCTCTCCTAAGAAATTCTAAGCCACATATTGAAGATGCTTAAGCTGCCACATGGATTTCTCTTGAGTTTTAGATGATTTGATGCATTAGACATTTTTATTTAATTTATGCTTTTAATTTCAGGAAACACATCCAGATATGCCTGCAGCCAAGTTTTTTTTTTTTTTTAAGCTGTATAAAAATAAGAGAGAAAGGAGAGAAAAGAAAAAAAGCAAGCAGCATGTTTTTATTTGTTTCCTAGTTTTTTCTCTTTGTACTTTGCATGTTATATCCTCAGTAGGTGTTTTAGATCCAGGTTTCTTGCTTTCAAAAAAGGGTTTTCACTTGGAAGACAACCAAATAAGCAAATAAAAAACCATAGGGGATACAGTGTAAAATCCTGTTCTTGGTGCTTAAAAAGTAGTCTTTGGCCTCTGATAATTGTCTCAGTTCTTTCCCGTAACATTATTAAATGTTTAGTTAAATGTTTACAAGATGTGAATTCATGGCTGACCTCAAATCAGAGATTTATATATAGATATAATAAAGTTTTAATCTGAACGGGAACAAAATAATTCCTTTGGCTATTTTTATTATGAAAATGTTGATGTGCTCCAAAGAAGAGACAATAGTATAATAAATTCCCATGTATCCATCATATAGCATTGACAGTGGTACACATTTTGCCATCTTCTTATGATATTCTTAAATGGAAAAATATAAAAATTATCTTACAGACTTTGATATAGTGTATATTTCTTGGAAGGAAAAGAGGTGGTGTGATTGTCAAAGCCGATGGAATAGGGGGTACTGGGGAGCAGCCCCCACATTTTTGTAATGGACAAAACATTAATATGGGTTGTAGGTTCAAGGTAATGTATTTAATATGGGTTGGGGCTTCCAAATTAGAGACCTAGAGCCTGCAAAGCTGTTTAAAAAAAAAAAAATCTTGTCTCTTAGTTCTCCATGGCCTCAAGTCTAGCAGCCTCACCAGTGCTTCTTGTCCAATTCCTTCCTTGTGTGCTGTGCTCTAGTAATAATGAACTGCTCAAAGTTCTCTCTGCATTCTGTCCCAGGGCCCTCCACACACCCTTTTCTTTTACGTTTGACTATCATTCATTTCTCTGAAGTCTAGCTCAGGCATCCTTTCTCCTCTGAGATTTCTGCTCATCACACCAGCCCTTGCCTGGCACAGATGTACCCACTTGGAGTTCCCATAAGAGCTCTCCCCATCTCTGCTCTGCTCTGGATTAAGATCTAAACTGGGAACCCTGGCATGCACGGCTCTTCATGGTCCAGATCTTGACTTGACCTCCCTGACTTCATCTCTCTTGGCAACTCTCGCTGCGCTGCGGTGATGCCTAGGCGCTCTCTGCTTGCTGGGCTTGTTCCTGCCTCCTGGCCTTTGCGCTTGCTGTCCCATTGTCCTGGGACATTCTGTTTTTGACTTTCTGCTGCTCCCTAGTGCCCCCCACTCCATAGGATCCTTGATAATCATAACCCCACTTTTCCGCCCAAGATATATACTCTATACCAACTTCTGTGCTAAACATTTTCTTAGTTTTACTCACATCCTTGCCATTTAACAAATATTCCCAAACACTATAATTTAATTTTGCCTATTTTCAAACTTAATACAAGTAGAATGTGGTTAGATGTGTTTCTTATAGATAACATATGGTGGGATTTTGTTTTATTCACTCTGGATACACTTGTTCTTTTTTCCACCAGAGCTTATTTCATATGTACTTAATATAATCATTTTTCCATGCTTTTACATCTTCATCTTGTTTTGTACTTTCTGTTTTTGTCTATTTTATGTTTCTTTTTCTCCCTTTTCTTGACCGGCATTTTCTCTTTTAGTTTTGAAATTATGGACTCTTTAATTATTTTGGTGTTTTTCCTAGAAATTACAATGGGTATATCTGACTTATCAATATCCATTGTTGATCCCTCTTTTACCCTCCTAGAAAATCCAAGGTGTTTAGAATATTTGATTTCCATGTTTCCTCTTCTGACTCGTTATTTTTGTCATGCCTTTTATTCTGTGTTTTTAATCTTTGAGACATTATTAACCTTAAACAACGGAGCAATTTTTTTTTTAAGATTTGCACACAAAGTTACCAATTTCTTTGCTTTCAATTCTTTTTTGTACCCAGACATTCCATTTGGAATCACTTAATTTTTGTCTGAAGATCCTTGAGTCCTGCTAGAGATGGAATCTTTTGTTTTTGTTTTTGCCTGAAAATAAGTTTCCTTCTCCCTCATTCTTGTTGTTTTTTTTTTCCTCTGAGTATAGAATACTAGTCTAGCAGTTATTTCCTTTCCGTATAATGACTATATCATCTCACTGTCTTCTTACTTACATGGTTGCCACAGAGAAGATAATAGTCACTGTCATTCCTTTGAAGATAATGCCCTTTTTCTCCCTGTAGGCTTCAAAATTTTCCCCTTGGTCTTTGTCTTTCTTTATTGCAATTAAAAAAAAATATTCCTCTCAAGATTCTCTGGGTCTTCTTAAATCTATGAATCTATGGATTGCTATCGTTTTTTGTTTTTTGAGACAGAATCCTGTTCTGTCACCCAGGCTGGAGTGCAATGTTGCAGTCTCGGCTCACTGCAACCTCCACTTCCCAGGCTCAAGCAATTCTCCTGCCTCAGCCTCCCAAGTAGCTGGGATTACAGGTGAGCACCACCACAGCCAGCTAACATTTATATTTTTAGAAGAGATGGTGTTTCACCATGTTGGTCAGGCTGGTCTTGAACTGCTGACCTCTAGTGATCCACCTGCTTCAGCCTCCGGAAGTGCTAGGTGTACAGGCATGAGTTACCATGCCTGACCCAATTCCTATCTTTATCAGTTCTGGAAAATTCTCAGTCATTACTTCTTTAAATATTGCTTCTTTTTTACCCTGACTATTTTCTTCTTCTGTAATTACAGTTAAATGTATTTTAGGTCCTCTCACCACCCTTATGAGTCCTAACTTCCCTTCCAATGTTGTTCATTGTTTCTGTTTCTATGGCCATATGTGAGATGTCATCTGACCCAGCTTTCAAATCACTAATTCTCTTTCAACTATTTCTGTTTATTTTCTTCTCCTTCTAGTTTTTAATTTGGTTACTATATATTTTTATTTATAAAAGTTCTATTTTTATCTTTTAAAACCCTGCTTGGTCAGTTTTTATAGGTCCTGTTCTTTGCAGATACTTTTTTATTTGGCCTTTTATTTATTTACATAGGGGAAGCATAGTTGTTTTACAATCTGCATTTGACAGTTCCAATATTTGTGGGTGTGTTTCTGATTCTGATTCATGGAACCTGTTTTTCCTAGTGTGCTTAATTCTATAGCACTCTTTGTTCTTAGGAAATATTGAGGAGAGAGAATCTTGAGGCCTAGGAAGATGATTCTCTCAGAGAGTTTATGCTTATGCTCCAATCTGGCATGGACGATACCCCAGCCCAGGATCACCTCAGCCCAAGCACATGACTTCCAAGCACAGGACTACCAGACCCACCTGGGCTAACTCCCCATGACCATAACCGCCTTGGTCATGGGTCTCTTACCACAACTTTTCTTGAGGTTATTTTCCATTCCCTTTTTCCCTTCTGCTTAGCACCAAGGCGACCATCCTGGAAGTTTCCTAGAATTGGGGGGTAGAGGTAGGATTTATGTATGGCACACACTCATCCTATGGATGTTGTATCTTGGGGTTCAGTTTAATAGGCACAGTGTCTTCTGTAATATCCTCCACAGTAGGTGGGTGCTGGCCCTAGATTCCTCCCCCTTTCCTCCAGGGTCTGCGGAAACAGAAACCCGGATTAACTCATGTTAGAGATGCCCTTGGGCCAGAAGGAACTGTGATGTTCTACTTAGGTCTCTGGGTTCCTAGTTTCCCTTAGATTTTTATCCTGAGAGCTTCTTACTATCTTGTCACCTCTGACACTTTTAAGGATATCTTTTAAATTGAGAAATTTAGGAATTTTTTGTTTTTGTTTTTGAGATAGAATCTCCCTCTGTTGCCCAGAGTTCAGTGGCACAGTGTCGGCTCACTGCAACATTTGCCTCCCAGGTTCAAGCAGTTCTCCTGCCTCAGTCTCCCAAGTAGCTGGAACTACACCACGCCAGCTAATTTTGTTTTTTATTTTAGTAGAGACAGGGTTTCACCATGCTGCTCAGGCTAGTTGCAAACTCCTGAGCTTAGGCAATCCACCCGCCTTGGCCTCCCAAAGTGCTGGGATTACAGGCATGAGCCACTGCACCTGGCCAGCTTTAGCTGTTTTTAATAGAGAGCAAGAGGTTGGTCTGACTAGCCTAGCCTGCTGTGTCTGGGAAAGGAAGTATTAATAAGACCTTAAATCGTTCAATAACTATCATCTAGTACTGAAAAAAATATGTGTGCTATGCATACATAAGGTTTCAAATGTGGTCAGTAAAGGATTTTGAAAACTAGAATTTTTATACACATTTTATGTGATGCATTATTTTAATATTGATGTGAAGTTTAACAAGGGCAGTTTGGCCTTGTGTCCCGTGCATTTCCCAACTTTGACTGCAGTGGTTTCCTGAGGTTGCGGGCTTTAGGTTCCTGTGAGCTGATGAAATAGCTGGTGATTTCATAGTGAGCCAGTGAAACAGCCATCCTTTCCAAGCACCCACAATGTACAGTTATGGCATAGAAGGGCTTTGATGGGCATGGCCTTTGAAAGATGTGAAAGCTATAGATTAGCCTGTATGGTTATCTGGTATATAGTGTGGGTAATAACTGACAAACAGGTGCCAGAAAACAAAGTAGGAAAGGCTTGCTGTTACAAAGTAATGCATAGACAGACGTTCATTTAATCAAATTTAGCTGGATTGAGAAAATGGTGGATATATGCAGAACAGATTGATCAGTTTGGTAGTGTTAAACAGAAAATCGCTCCTATAGGACAGGCATCTTGTAAAATTTTGAACCTTAGAAATATACACTAATGGCAATGTGGTGTAGGAATAGAGAGAGATGGGGAGGATGTCGAGACAGGTACAAACAGGTGGTGTGTGGGAATTGATGGGCATGTTCTTTTGGCAAAGAAAGACTCCACTGAGAAAGTGATTGGGAAATGAACCAGCTAAGAAAAGTGTGAGAGAAGAAAACACTTTAGTTCTGACATTCAAGAAGCAGCCCCACTCCGGTTTAGATGGGGCAAAGCCTAACTGCCGTTGGTTTTTCAGCCAACTACAGAATCTTTTTAGCTTTCCTTCTTTTTCATTTACTCTCTCTTTTGAATTTGAGCAGTAGATTGCAGTTTCACCACATGCAATGAGCTGAGGCCTCTTGGGTGGCCTCCCTGGGTCTTAGACCAAACCAGTCATTAGGCTTTTAGAGAATAATTTAAAAATGCCATTCTTTAATATTATCAGGGTTGTTTGAACTATGAGAAGAAGATAATGAGCATGAAGCTAAACCTTTAGAGGACTAGTTAGTTGCAAGGCTACAGGGTCCATTTATTCCTATAATTTTACTTGCCTTCCTGCTCTGATGTATCATTATTTGTCATCCATGGATATGAAATGCATTCTGTCATTCAGTAAAATGAATGCTGACTCTGTGCTGGTGCCTCGAGGCCTTGTGAATATTCTCTGTTTGGTGATTGTTGTAATGGCCTTTTGCCATCATGACAGCATCTGACATTTACTGAACACTTAGAATGTACCAAGATCACTTCTTTAGTCATCTTATTTAATCCTTCCAAAACTCTAATTGTATATGGTTTTACCCTAGTTTTTAAAAGGTTAAGCAGTTAACCCACGATATATAATAAGAGTCAGGATCTGTGTGTGACTGGCCCTAATGCCCATGCTTCCTAAGTAATTTCCTAAGTAATCAAGGTTGCTTTTAAGATTGACTTTCTCCAAAGATGTAGGTATTTCTCATTCCTTTTATATGGCTGAGTCACAGACATAATGAATACTGCTGGTGACCTGCAGTAAAACTGTATCTTTAAAAGAAAAATGTTTTTTAGGTTTCTCAACTCCCATGTTTTTGCTGTTTGCGTGATACCCCCCTGGAAATTAACAGACCTTTTGCAATTGGTTTTTCAGTAATGTCTATCTCCGTAGAAAAACTTCACAGTGGAGTCATGTGTAAAAGAGAAAGACAGACGTCATGCTGTCATAAATAAGCCGTGACCAAACTATATGTACATATACACACAGCTTCTGTGGGTCTCACTGAGACTAAATTTGGCCACGCATTTCCTAATTTCTTTTTACACAATTTCCCCATTTCACTACAGACCTTTTTCTAACATTGGTTTATCCCAACGTCTCTGTCAAAACAGAAAATGGTGGGGTACCAGTCACTTGGAGTTTGATAACACTATTCGAATTAAAATCTATTCATACACTTCAAAGCATTCTTTCACTAAAATTGGGAGGTGCTCATTGGCAGCTTGATGTGGAGAATTTAGGGCACATTCCCTTTTTTACTCGAGACATTATCAAACAAAAATGATTGTAAGAAATTTTTTTTTAATTTGATTTTTGTTTTATGACACAAAGTAGTTGAGAGCAAGGCTTGGATTATTTTCCTGTGAAATTGTTAGAGGAAGTAGAAAATATGTAAGTAAATATTATCTCTGGATTTATAGCTGCACTCATTGTCAATTTTGGAGCTCTCAGTGAAAGAGACTGGCAGAAAGAGCAGGATTTTATCTCCTAAGAATTTAACAAAAGCAAATGCCAGCTCCATATTTGCTGAGCTGTAAGAGGTGGTTGATTCTTCCAGTTGAAGTGGTACTGAGAGTGCAAGTGGTGTGTGTTCCTTGACCCATGTCAAGAAACACACGACTCACTGTTTTTCTGGGGCCCAGCCATTAATAGCAGTGGAGATTCATGCTCACAGGATGCTGTGAATCAACAGCACCTGCCTGGGTCCAGGTAGAATGAGTTTAAGACCGTATTCTTGGTCACACTCCTTCCTTCATTCATTCATCTAACAGTATTCATTGAGCACATATCATTTGCTGGGCAATAGGTGCAGGAGACAGTGATGGACAAGGCGTGGTGTCATCCCCAAGGAGCTCATGTTCTACATTCTTCTCCTATCCTTGTCTCTCCCTTGAAAAAGCATGGCCTAATGGTTAAATGCTCAGGCTGCACAGTCAGACAGATAAGAACTAAAACCTTCTGCTTACCAGATGTGTGATGTTGGCCAAGCCAAGTCTGCCTCAGTAAGACTCCCTTTCTTCGGGCAGCCCCCTGGCACCAAGCAGCCTGAAAGTGCCCCAGCCCAGAAGCTAAGACTCCCTTTCTTCATATACAACGTAGGTGGAAGGCAGATCATAGAGGGAGAGGGCTTTTCACAGTGCCTATGGTATGGCAGATGCTCCCTGGATGTTACCTACCACCACTGAAGTTTTCTAATTGTTATGATTACATTCTGACACTAGGGTTTGAGGAAAAAAGAAAAGCATTTGAAATAAATGGGAAGAATGTGGACCATAGATATGCCAGAAGGAAGAACCTGAGGCTCATAAAGGCAGAGTGCAAGCTCATCAGGAAAATAGGTGGGCTGATCCTTCACAAATCTTGGGCCACGTGTCTCTCTATATGACTTTCCCCTTCCAGGTATCATTTCAACCTGATTTCTTTAAGGAGGGAAATTAAGGTGGAATTAAGGAGGGAAACAAATGGTGGGACTTAACCTGAATCTTTTACTATCTTAAAGGGCAGCAGTGCCTGAGCCAGGGAACCCAAAGGGAGAAACAAGTAATCTTTGTAGAATGTAGCTGTTATTGAGCAATCCTCTCAAATTTAAGCCTTCAGGAAAAGTTGCAGAAGGGCATTTAGATTCTACAATATGAGTTACCTTGAGTGCTATCCTTGCTAATGGCAGGTTAAAATGCTTTTTATTTTTTTGAGGCAGGGTCTTACTCTGTCACTCCGGCTGGAGCACAGTGGCATGAGCATGGCTCACTGCAGCCTTGACCTCCCAGGCTCAAGTGATTCTCCCATCTCAGCCTCCCAGGTAGCTGGGACCATAGGCTCGCACCACCACACCTGGCTAATTTTTGTATTTTTTGTAGAGATAGGGTTTTGTGATGTTGTCCAGGCTGGTAAGATACCTTAATAAAAAAAAAAAAAAGAAAGAAAAAGGAAGCTTACCATATGTAGTGCTGTCTTTTAGATAATCCATGACAACACTTTGACTTAGAATTAAAGAAAATCAGGACTAAAACAGCGTTTCTTCACTCTTTGAAAGTGTTTGTATAAAATAATCTCTCATTTATTTATTTGATGGAAGCCATTTTATTTTCAGTGGAAATGAAGATAATTGCAAATCAGATTTTGTCCAAGTATACATAAGAGGTGTTCATTTTGTTGTTTTCCCTCCTTTACTTGTATACTTTGACGGAAGTTTCAGAAGGTTGTCTGATCTTCAAAAATAGCAAAGACCAAGACTGTGTTTATTGGAAATGTTTTAACTGTGGAGTTACCCAGCACTAGACTCAGATAAGATGATTATTTGGGGATCCATTTCACTTTTTCATTTTATTGTCCCTAAGTTTCACATGTTGTTATTGGTCTTACGGTTCTGAAATTCAGGTTTCAATTCTGGCTGTACCCCTGATAAGCACATGTCCCTGAGGAAATCCCTTAATTTTTTTGAGCATGTTTTCTATCTTGAAAAATGAGAAGAATGTTACATATCTCAGAGGGTAATTGTGAGATTTAAATAATATAATATGTTAGGTTTCTTGGCACATTCCTTGATATACTAGGGGTCCTTAATAAATGTTTACTGAGGCTGGGCACGGTGGCTCACGCTGGTAATCCCAGCACGTTGGGATGCTGAGGTGGGCAGATTACCTGAGGTCAGGAGTTTGAGACCAGCCTGGCCAACATGGTGAAATCCCGTCTCTACTAAAAATACAAATATCAACTGGGCATGGTGATGTGCACCTGTAGTCCCAGCTATGCGGTGGGTAGGGGAGCTGAGACATGAGAATCATTTGAACCTAGGAGGCAGAGATTACAGTGAGCCAAGATTGTCCCAGTGCACTCTAGCCTTGGCAAGAGAGCAAGAGTCTGTCTCAAAAATAAATAAATATAAAATAAAATAAAATAAAATAAAATAAAATAAAAGGATATTGAAATTGAATCAGTATGTCTAGTTCCTTCATTCTCAGATGCATATTACGCTACAGGATTTGCCTCTCTGCAGATTTCATGAAATTGTGTTACAAATGACCAGGGCTGACCCTAGGAGATTATATCCTGTGGTACTTACCAGTAGGGTAGAATACTGAGTGGTATGACATGATTATTTTGATGATGTGTTGACTACAACGATTCAGGAGCTAGAGATGGAGCTGAAAATAAGTGCAGAGCAGTACTGTTCCTTGCCAAGAGCCTTTGTGTAATGAAGGTTTTCTCGGCCTCTGCCTCAACGTCAAATGATGATTGTGTTAAATGCTTTCTTTTCTCTGTTTCCTTTGGCCAGAGGTAGTTGCTAAGTGTCAGGTCCTGGCTGTGAAAAACTGTCTTTGCTTTTCTGGAAGGAATAGTTTGAGAAAAAAATGCTTCACTGAAGGCATATGGTATATAGGCACAGTTAGTGTGATTAATATATGATATATAATATAATTAACAAATATCAATATATAATATTAATATATAAATTTTAAAGAACTTGAGGGCTTTTCATTTTAATGTATGGTTTTCTTAAATTGTATTTTAACAAGTAGAACATAAGAATGATATAGTAGTATCACATTATTATTCTTGCCAAAAATATATTGAGCTCCTACTCTGGGCAAGTACTGCTCTAGGTGCTTTGTTATTTAATTATGTTTGGAGACAGTGTCTCACGCCTGTTGCCCAGGCTGGAGTGCAGTAGTGCAGCTATAGCTCACTGCAGCCTCAGCTTCCTGGGCTCAGTGATCCTCCCTCCTCAGCTCAGACTGAAGAGATGCGCCACCTTGCTGGGCGAATTTTCACTTTTTTCATAGAGATTGGATCTTGCTATGTTGCCCAGGCTGGTCTTGAACTCCTGGCCTCAAGTGTTCCTCCTGTCTCAGCCTTCCAAAATGTTGGGATTACAGGCATGAGCCACTATACCTGGCCTTTTTTATTTTTATTTGTGGCAAAATAGACATAGCATAAACCTTACCATCTTAACCATTTTTAAGTGTTGAATTCAGTGGCTTCTAAGTACATTCACAGTGTTGTACAATGCAGCCATCACTCCAGAACTATTTTTATCTTACAAAGCTGAAATTTTATACCCACTAAACACTAATTTCCCATTTTTTCCACTCCCAGATCCCTCATAACCACCATTCTACTTTGTTTCTATGAATTTCGTGACTGTAACTACCTCATATAAGTGGAATCATAGAGCTTTTGTCCTTTGTAACTGCCTTATTTCACTTAGCATAGTGTCCTCAAGTTCACCCATGTGTTGGTGTCAGAATTTCCTTCTTCTTAAAGGCTGAATAATATTCCATCATATGTATGTACCACATTTTGTTTATCCGTTTATTTGTTGATGGGCACTTGGGTTGCTTCCACCTCTTGGCTACGTGAATAATCCTCTTAAGAACCTGGATGTGCAAATACTTGTTCAAGACCCTGCTTTCAATTTTTTTTTTTTTCTTTTCTTTTTTTGGGACAGCGTCTTGCTCCGTTTACCAGGCTGGAGTGAAGTGGCGGACTTTGCTCACTGCAGCTTTCATCTTCTGGGTTCAAGCAATTCCTGTGCCTCAGCCTTCTGAGTAGCTGGGGCTACAGGCACGTGCCACCATGCCTGACTAATTTATTGTATTTTTAGTAGAGACAGGGTTTCGCCATGTTTCCCAGGCTGGTCTCTTAACTCCTGAGCTAAGGCAGTCTGCCTGCCTCGGCCTCCCAAAGTGCTAGGACTACAGCCTTTGCTCTCAGTTCTTTTGGGTGTATACCCAAAAGTGGGATTGCTGGATCATAGGGTAATTCTGTTTAACTTTTTTAGGAGCCACCATATTTTCCAAAGAAGCTGCGCCATTTTGCATTCCCAGCAACAGTAAACAAAGGTTCCAGTTTCTTCACATTCTTGCCCATACCTTCTACTTTGTCTTTTTCCTTCCTTCCTTCTCTCTTTCTTTTGTAATAGACATCATAATAGGTAGGTGTTTTGGGCTTTATTTTAAATGTATTACTTTATTTAGTCTGTTAAAATATTAGAGGTAGGTCATGTCATCTCCATTTGAAAGAAGAGGAAACGGGTATAAAGGTGTTGGCTGCTGAGAACTGCAACTGGCATTTGAGCCAGGTAGCATGGTTCTCGGACCTGAGCTCCTTCTACCCTGCTGTCACTGCCTCCCTCATTATATAATGATGCAGCAAGTTCAAACAGCAAAGAAATGTTTGTGAAAGCAAGTGATCTTTTTTCCCCAGTTCCAATACCATGCATGCCTTCTAATTAATCTCTAAAAATGTTGGCGTTTTTCTTTCCAAATGTTGGGTGTATTTCTATGTTTTTACATGTATTTTTAATTATAATTTTTAAAGGGTTCATGCTTTTCATTTTGTTCTAATACTACTTCTTCCACTCTGCTTAATTTATTAAAGACAATCATTCTAGTCCACTACATATAGATGTACCTCATTCTAACTTATGATGGCATTTGGCAGAAATTTAACTTGGTAATTATTGCTTTATTGGTATAACCGTTAGAAAGAGGGCTTCAAGGAACATTCTTATGTACGTATTTTACAGTTCCTTTTTCGGAATAAGTTCCAAGAAATGGAATTTCTGGGTAGAAAGACAATAAACTTTTTTTTATGTTTGAGCCTAGACTGAGAAGCTGACTCACACCGACCATGAGTTAACCAAGATCTAGCTAGACAAAAGTCCTTGGCTGCCTCAAATTCAATAAGCAAGTACAGTACCTGGGAGAAGACTCCAGAACTGCTCAGTTGACTGATCAGAGAGGTTTCAGCTGGGCATAGCCCGCTTCAGGGAACCCATCATATCAGCTAGATGTTTGACCCACTGGATTTGTCCAAATTACCAAAAGTGTTCTTGCTGTGAAATTCCTTTCACGTGGGCAACTAGAGAGGCTATGGTCATAACTAAAAGAAATTAAGAGTGAAGCCAGTCTTTTGGTTTGAAGGCTATGCTTTAATTTGGTCTTCTGGCCATGTTAAACTTAGTTCAGTAACAAATTTAAAATAGGCTATCATATAAATAATGTTATCAGAGAAAAATTACTACCAAATAAAAGTGATATTTGAAATAAACTATCAGACTTATATACACATACATATATATGTATTTATGCATATACATCATGGGTAATTCCACTGTATATCAGGGACATGATATTCCTATTAATGTAAGCCACTTGGAAGTGAAGTTTCAAAGTAAAATTGATTGCTTTGTTTACCATCATTATATGAGTATATAAAAATTACAGGATTTTAGAAAATAAAAACTTTTTTAGTATCATTAGTTAAATCATTTTTCAATATGTAATTTGGTGGTTTTTAGTGTAGTTGTGGGATCATATTACATATACAATTTTGTCTCCTGTTTTAAAGCACTATACTTAAAAGTGTACTATTAGTGGTGGACATTGTATTAGCATCCTATTAATACATTGATTAACTTGTGTGATTTTTACAATGCCCATCTGTGGTAGATTCTGTTTTTGTTCTCATTTCATAGGCAAGGAAGCTGAGACATAGAGAACTGGAAGAACTTGCCCAAAGTCCATAACGAGGAAAGTGCATTACTACAAACACTAAAATAATGTGCCCATGTTTTCCACCTATAGAGAGACAGGTGGGATTTGCGTCTTGCTGCCTCATGTGGCATTAACACCCCATGTTAGTGACATCTCTTTCTACATGCTTGTTTCAATAGCTATATAATATTGCATCTAATGGATGTCCCAAGGTTTATTTAATTATTCTCATGTTATCTAGGACTAGTCTTAATATATCTTTTATTATTATAAATGTCATAGGGCCATAAACATCTCTGTGTATGTTTTTCCCCTGCATTCTAGACTATCCTTGTAATAGAGTTCAAGAAATTTAACTGCCGGATTAAAATAACTAAACTTCTTAAAAATATAAAGATGACTTTTAAATTATTCAGAATTCTCTACATAGTATTGTTAGTGCCATTTCTCTTTGTCTCCAGAAGATAGCCCAGATGGCTTCACCATACACATTATAAAATTTCATGTTGTCCCTAGACTGTCAGCTGCAGAAAATGACTGACAGAATGAGAGTTTGATACCCAAATTGAGATTACTGGCATTTAAACAAAATCATACTTTTAAATAACTTGGGTTAATAGTGCTATCTAGTATACAATGTGTGTCTCATTCTTGAAATATTGAGTGACTGTTTACACAATCATTAGTTTTAACATTAGACTTAATCTTCAAGTCAACATTATTCACGAAAACCTTCATTGAAGAAAATTTATTGCTTTTCATAGTAGACCTTCCTTTTTCACTGACATTTACATTTTATCATTTTAACTATTAGCCCTTGCAGTGCCCCTAGCAAAAGACTTTTTTTCCCCTTCAGGGTGTTCCTTGGTTTAATTTGATTGTTATTAAGATGCATAAAAGCAGATTCTAAAAAGATTTAAAGTATGGAATGCTTGATTTCTGAGAAGTACAATTCAAAAGGAAGAGTAGCCTGGCCCTTCTCAACCTTCTGTAGATTTTTAGATAAGGGGACTGTGGAGGGAGAAGTACAAGCCCTTTCTAATGGAATAGAGTGAATCTCTGCATGGACCCTCAATGCTGGGATACCAAATAGATCACAGCAGGGAATACCAGGATTGAGGCATTAAGTTGGGCCTCAGGGTGCCCAACCCTTCACTTTGTTGTGCTGCCAACTTACAACTGAGTGCTAAAAAATTGCATATAAGACAATTCTGATGGAACTTTGGATTTAGGAGGGGGAATTAGATGAGAATAAAATAAATGATCCAAATGGGAGGAATGTGTATTATGACATGTACTTGATTTATCAGAAGCCACAGGGCTTCAAATGGAATGAAATAACAATGATTTTAAGGATAAGTAGGTTTAGTGGAGGAGGTGGTGTTTCAGAAAGACCAGAGAGAATGGACTGAATTTTGAGTAGCAGAAAATGGAGAATGGAAAGATTATTCCAGCTGCGGGCAGAGGCACAGCCCAGGAAAGCACTGGAGTGCCTGAGCTGCCCCACTGGCTGGAGCTCAGGACCTGGGAAAGGGAGGCAAGCCTGAAGAAGCAGATGGGGGCAACTTGGGAGGGCTCTGGAAGCCAGCAGCAGAACCTTAACCGGGGAAGCAATGGCAGTCATTGAGGATTTTGAGCCAGAAGGATATTTGGTAGGAGATTGCATCAAGCTGGTTAACCAGCAGCATGCAGCGTGGGGTGAAGGCAGGCTGTTGGTGTGATACCCTGCAGAATTAGCAGGAAGGAAATGCTGGGGGCAGTGGGGAGGAGCAATTTCAGGAATAGTGGGAGCTCACTGTGCAGTGACTAATCAGCATTTACCCCTGTGCAGCAGGATGGAGAAATGGATTCTCCTCAGCTGTTATGCTGCTGTGAGTTGGAAGAAAGGACTGGGAGACTATCAGTATGATGCCAAAAAATGCCCATTCCTCTAATAACAGCTTCATGAAAGTAGCCCATTTTGGGTGTTACAATGTATGTTAGTTCCTACTGCTGTAACAACAAATGACTACAAACGTAGTGGCTTAAAACAACACAAATATATTATCTTACAGCTCTAGGGGCCAGGAGTCCAAATGGTTTCACTGGGATAAACTCTGGATGTCAACTTAGCTGTGTTATCTCTGGAAAGCTGTATTGCTTTAGAGGAGAATTTGTTCTACTTTAATCTGGATTAACCTGGGCTTGTTGACCCTTCCTCCACTTTGAAAGCTAACAGTATAAAATCTTCCTCTCTCTCTCCTCTCTCTCTCTCTCTCTCTCTCTCTCTCTCTCTCTCTCTCTCTCTCTCTCTCTCTCTCCCCCTGTCTCTCCTATTTCCTCTGACCCTGTTGCCTCCCTTTTTGTCCCTTGTAAGAACTTCTATGATTACATTGTGTTCACCCAGAACATCGGGATAATGTCACATCTCAAATTTTTAAATTTAATCACACCTGCAAAGCCTATTTGACCATGTAAGGTGACACGCTTACAGGTCCTGGAGATTAGGTGACTACACCATATTTGTCATGAGTACCTGGCGGGAATTAAAATGCCCAGTCTGCAAGTACTCTCAATTTGGAACCCCCAGCTTTCTGGATTAATCCCATAAGTGGCAAAGTGACTTAAATAGGGGGATAAAAGAGGCGTCCTGTGCCTGCTGTCATGATCATCATTTGCATCTTTATAACTTTTGAGTTTCTGTGTATTTTGTTTTGTTTTGTTTTCTCCCTGTTGGGATAGTAGTCTTTCTTTACACAAAATAGAAGGTATTAGCTCATTCTCCTGTTACTTGTTATAAATGAGCCTTTTAACTGTAAAGAATTTGTGACACTCAGGTCTGGAGATTCTGGAAAATTCTTCTCCCTTTTTTAATAGTATAAAACAACTTTTTCAAAAGTTCTAGTTCTCTTTTAGACCTAATGAAACATTTTCCCTGGAATAATCTGTATTTATACATATCTCCTAAGTTTGCATAAAATCTCTAGTGTTTCATGGGAACCCTAAACTAAGTCTCCTTTGTCTTAGTACAGTAATGCCTGTTGCCAGGCAAACTGGAACCAGCCCTAACCATGACCATAAATACCCTGTTACCCTGTTTTGTGTGACAACAGGACCCAAGAATGGTACTGCTACAGTGGTTTTAGTTGTACTTTAAACTTTTAGCAATATGTGATGTTTTTGTTTTTATTTAAAACTTTCAAAATTATTTTAGATCCTGTACCTTTGGGCTTATGTTAATATTCATGATTATTTCATTTCATATATAGATAACATCATGAATACTTTCCCATTAAGAGTAAATATGCTTTGTAAAAATACTATTATTATAGTTATGAGTTATTTCTAAAGCAGAGTTTATAAAATTTCCCAAGCCCTTTATTATTAGTATCTTACGTAAATCACTTGGTGCTTGCATGCTGTCTTTAGTGACTCATTCATCAAATCAAGGTACTTGTTATAATGGTTAAATTCATTCATGGCAGGTGTGGTGGCTCACGCTTGTAATCCCAACACTTTGGGAGGCTGAGGCAGGAGGATTGCTTGAGCCCAGGAGTTTAAGACCAGCTTGTACAACATAGGGAGAGAGACTACTGTCTCTATAAAAAATAAATAAGCTGGGCATGCTGGCATGTGCCTATGGTCCCAGCTACTAGGGAGACTGAAGCAGGAGGATTGCTCGAGCCTGGGAGGTTGAGATTGCAGTGAGCTGTGATCACACCGCTACCCTCTAGCCTCAGTGACAGAGTAAGAGCCTGTCTCAAAAAAAATATTTACTGCATGCCTGCCCGCCCCAAGCATTGTCTAGTCTCTGGGATATCCCCTTTCTACCCCAATGTAATTTCTACTTACCCTTCAAAGCCCAACTGAAGTCATCTTATTACCATGAGCCCTTTCTACTATTCTGTCTCACATGAATCTTTTCAGAGGTTCTTCCCTGAGCCCCTGTGGAACTAATAATGAACACTACTCATTTTATCCATTAGCCACTCTTTAGGTTTATTCTCTACTTGTTTCATGTATCTTAATGTTTGTTTTCTCCCCAGCTAGACTGCCTGTGTAGGCAGGCTATGTTCAGTGAATATATGGTGGTTTGCTGATTGATTCAAAGTGAATCTGAGGAATACAATTCCTTTCTTTGAGATTAAGAGCATTGCCTAGTGCTGTTTCAGGGCTGTGAGGATGCAGGTGCAGTAGCTTGCAGCTGACTCTCAGGTTCAGCAAAGCATCATGAAGGAAAGTGACCATTGCCCTCTACTGGAGTTTAGCCGTCTGTCTTGCATAGACAGAAGCACCCTAACACTCAAAGCGTTTCACAGTTGGCTTTTTAAAAAGTTTGCAGGGCCCAGTTTCTGCAGCTTTTACTGCGGGAAGCATTACACAAGAGGACAAGGAGCAGATGCATCCTATGGAGTGCTTCAGAATAATTCCACTCCCAGCTCCTAACTGTCAGATGGTGAGATTTTTGGGAGAATATTTTCCATCTGAAGAAAGTAATTACTTATTGTTTAGTCTGAGCTTTTAGCCCACACTTCCCTTTCATGTGGTTTTTGCTTGAGAGTTCTTGGACCAAGGTTAGATTGATTGCTGAGCACTTTGGGCAGTGTAAAAATCAATGAATGAAAGAAAAAGGTATAAAGACCATAATTGCATTCATTCCTTTCTCTCTTTACTCTTTTTTATACTGAATCTCCTTACATTGAATTATATATAATACCAGTTTTAATTGACTGATTTTAGTTACAGCATTAAAGTGTAAACTTAACATAATGCTGTTGGTACTTCTGAAGACCATCTCTCATTTAACATTTTTATTGTACATTCAGATATATTGTAGCAAATGAATTGTAATGGTTTGAATTTATATCCTCTTCACCTTGTTTTTATACGCACATCAAATAACATCTAATGTTTGACTAACATGAATATTGCCTTATAATTGGAAAAAAGTTATATTGCTGTTTGCATAGCTATTTAAGATTTGTGGAGGACATTAAAGAGAAGAATTTTATGTTTTTTCTTTTTGGTAGACCTTATTGTTCAATGTAAGTAGACTTAAGTGGACTTCATGTTTTCTTCCAGATGTAAAGAAAAGGTGCCCAAATTGGCAAGACGTTAAAAAAGATCATTAGGCCAGGCATGGTGGCTCATGCCTATAATTCCAGCATTTTGGGAGGCCCGAGGCAGGATGATTGCTTGAGCCCAGGAATGCAAGACCAGCCTGGGCAAAAAAGAGAGACTGTCAAAAAAAAAAAAAAGATAAAAATAAAACTTATCATTAAACTGCAAACATTCAATATTTGTTGGTATATTTGTTAGCAAATGAGTGGCTTTGGTTTTGGATCTTATTGAGGGAACCAGGTTTCTCACTGATCACTGGGTCATGTGAAATGGGACATTAATAGGATGGAGACTAGATTATGTGTGTGGGGAGGAGGGGGCTTGTCTTTTTTTTGTTGCAGTTTTTACCAGGCTTCCCAGCGTCCTTCCAGAATTTGTTTAGGGAATGTAGATGATTGGCTTTGGCAGAACATAACGTGAGTGGGAAAATGTGAGATTAAAAGAAAAGCTCACATTCAGTACACTGGCTTTTTTACTTGCCTTCATTCATTAAACCATTGTTTCAGGTCCTCATCCCTTTTTTTGTGAGATGGATTCTCACTCTGTCATCCAGACTGGAGTGCAATGGTGCAGTCTCAGCTTACGGCAACCTCTGCCTCCCTGCTTCAAGTGATTCTCCTGCCTCAGCTTCCCAAGTAGTAGAATTACAGGTACCTTCCACCATGCCTGGCAAATTTTCTTGTATTTTTAATAGAGACAGTTTTTTACCATGTTGGCCAGGCTGGTCAAGAATGCTTGGCTTCAAGTGATCCGGCCGCCTTGGCCTCCCAAAGTGCTGGAATTACAGGCGTGAGTCACCACTCCCGGCCCCCATCCCTTTGTTGATGCACAAAATTTCAAGTTAAGAGTTAATGCCCTGGGAGTTCATGCAACTTTTTGTTTGCTATAATAGAAATTGAGTGTGAGAATCTTTTATGGTAGCAAAAATGCATATACTCTATTCGTTGTAAAATATAATGCTCCGATCATAGTGTCTTTCCTGCTTCTTGAGCTCCAATAACTGAACATTGAACTCAGTGTTCTGACTTATCTCTGTCTCACTTTCACACTGCTGTGAGTTTAGCGTTCTCGTGTCAGGCCCCTGTTGACTTCATTAGGGATGGTGCCACGTTTGAAAGGCTGAAGAAGAGACCTGGAGCCAGTGAACAAGACATAGGATTTTATTGTAGGGAACTTACATACAGGGAGAGTCTAGTGGCAGCAGGTTGGACAGGAGAGCATTATTTATTATATATATTGCACGCCTGTAAAATGTGTACAATTTATATAATATTTAAAGCACCCTCTCTTGAACAATGGCAACCTTCATTTAATCCAAAACAAAGGGTACCATTCCCCTGAACATGCACATTCCATGGGTAGGCCAGGGGTTCAGATGTTCCACATAGGTAAGTAATGAATCTGTGGGATGGCCACGCCGAGGTTCCTTAGCTCAGATTTCTGAAGACACATTCAGGTGTGTCTGCCTTATAGGGTCATTCTCAGGGTATGCTTAAGTTACGATATTGATGTCAGGTGCATCTGCCATACAAGCTTCTACTTTTTTCAATTCCCAGATACCAGAGATGGTTGGAGGTAGGCTGCCCTTAGATATGAGACACATCCTCCAGTTTGCCAATGATACAAAATATTCTGGGGCCACCTTGAATATATAAAGTTTTAGAGATGAAACAATTGATATGTATACTAATAACATTAATATGTTTATTCAGACATAATGCTTTTCCTATTCACTTTCATGAAATAATTTATTCAAAGCTTGTATTTGCATCTTTGATATCATGTATTTGTCAGCGGAGCTACTTCAGAGTCATCTAGGACAGCGTGCCAGAGTACCTTCTCTTCCCTCTCATCTAAATTGCATGGAGTTTAATGTGTTTGGTATCCATGTAAGAAGTTATTCGATAAATGTTAACCCAGGCCTTAGCTCTCTTTCCCTCTCTTTCAGACGTTTTTTTTGTCCTTTATCTATAGGTGTATATTGAGGGTCTCCCACATGTAACTCTTTTCTGTCCTCCCTTTAAGAGGGATCTTTAAAAAGCTTGTTTACAGTGACATCTAATACAGTTATGAAGTCACCACCCTAGAGATAATGACTTCAGTATTTATTAAATTTCTTTGCTCCCTTAAAATAGCTATTTCCATCAGCTGACCTTCTTGAGCATCTCAAACTGGCATTGACTGAAGTTGTTTCAGATTTGAGTGTCTTCAAAGAATACTTCCTTGTTCTAAATAAAGTGTTTGAGAGAGTAGTCTATAAATAAGAGACTGTAATGATGTGAATATATGGCAGCCTCTCTTTTGGAAGGAAGAAAAAAACATTTCTTCAGTTTATATGTGGCATAGCAGTTAACCAGAGGATTTTCTTTCTTTTTTTTTTTTTTTTTTTTTTTAAATTTAATTTTTTTTTTTTTTTTTTTTTTTCTTTTCCTCATCTACTGGCCAAATTGTTTATTTCCTTGTTATACATTCCTATATATTTTTGATGGTAAAAAGAATAATGGCAAGGGCAAAACAATAGTGATTTCCTGGAATGTAGGAAATTTAAATAGGCTAATGATTATCACATGGTACTTTTAAACCCTAAATAATTAATACGTGCCAATACAAGAATATGATGCCATCATAGCAAATAAAACTACAGGACTAATGGGAAAAAAAGTCCCAATTCCCCAACCAGTACAGAAAGAAAAATTAATCACATAGCTTATTAGATTGTCTTTAATCTTCATTTCTGCAATATAGAGCTAGCCCTTAATCTTAAATCTTAATTTCTGTTTAAAGTGGTGTCAAATAATGCAGTGATACAACATAGAACAATTAATATGAACATTTTGTTTTTAGAATCTGTTAAGTTTGGGAAGCGCAGATATAGAAGAATCTTACTGGAACATGGTCACAACTAATTCACCTCTCTTGAGGCCTCTTCTGCCTCTCTAGCAAGAGAAACACATCAGAAGAGGCTCAGGAGAGGAAGCAGGCTGTGGTAATAACAGCACTTGACATTTGTGTAGCTCTGTGATTTTCAAGGAACTTTTGTTAGCATTGTTTAATTCCATCTTCACAACAACTCTGAGATGTAGACTAGGGCATTAGAGGCATACCCTACTCTTCTGCCTCCTCTGTTTTCTTTTCAACATTTAAGAAAATGTTGCCCTGCCGGGTGTGGTGGCTCACACCTGTAATTCCAGCACTTTGGGAGGCCGAGGCGGGTGGATCACGAGGTCAAGAGATCAAGACCATCCTGGTCAACGTGGTGAAACCCCGTCTCTACTAAAATTACAAAAAATTAGCTGGGCATGGTGGCGCGTGCCTGTAGTCCCAGCTACTCGGGAGGCCGAGGCAGGAGAATTGCCTGAACCCAGGAGGCGGAGGTTGC
>NW_016107325.1:12801653-12822561 GCF_001604975.1 Cebus imitator
CTGACTCAGGTTACCTTGTAGAGCATGGAAAAACAGGCTGCTTCCCCAGGTGGAGGAAAAATCTTAGTACAGTTGTGCTCTCTGTGGTTCTTTTTTCTCTCCAATCCTCTCAAATCCTATTTCTCACTCCTGTTCCTTCTAGGGACATGACAAACAAGTTATGAATGTATTTTCAAGGTGATTATCGTAGAAATGCTTCCCATGGCTTGTTTCTTTTTGAAAAAGGGCAGTAAATTCTTATCCTTTCTATATTTTCCTCTTTGCATTTTTACTCTTGCCCAAAATAAGAATTTAGGTACGCTTAATGAACAAAGGAAATATCAATTCATTTTAAAATGAACATTGTCAGAGTATCCAACTGTGAGTGCTGGGGTTTATTATCTTGTCCTGAAAGACTTCTGAATTTCAGTAGGCTAGCGACTCCCGCGCCGCTAAATCTTTTTAGATTAGAAAACATTGTTCTCAAGAGATAACTTCAGGAAAGAGATCATTTGCTGACATTTATTTGAGTTCTGTGTAACATTTATTTGAGACCTTTATGTTGCTTTTATAGCTGCTATATAGGTTATAGATTTAGGTTGAAGACCATCTATCCATCCTTCCAAGTTATAAAGTACCTACTTTATTAAGAATATTATCTTAAACTTCACATGTGGAACTTGATTGACAGTCTTGGGTAAATTTAATTAAATGTCACAAATATTTATGGAATTCCAAATATAAAGAGGAAGTAGGGCTGGTGATGTAGAGATGAGATCTTTGCCTTCAAGGAGGTTAACACCCAGGTAGTAAGCATAAGACAAGAACAAAAATGACTGTAAGAAAGTCATCTTATTCCTTCTAAGAGAAGGAAAAAAATGCAAAAAGAGAAATATGAAGGAAGCCCTTGAAGGGTTCAAAGGAGGGAATGTGCATGTCAGGTTGGGAAAATCAGTATGATCTCCACAGTTTGGGATGGGCCCTGGGGGAAGCGTGATATTTTGATGGTATCATATGGAAGAAAGGTCTTCCAGTGACAGAAACAGCATGAGCAAAGCATGGAAGTAGGAAAGTACAGGGTGTATTTGGGAATCCAGAACTCAGTTCCGATTGGCAGGAAGAAAACGGAGTAGGTGGTTGTGAACATAGCACTTTCCAGAGAGTAATGAATATACCTGTGACCATTAGGTGAATTTTGACTTTCAGGGGAACTAAGGAGAAAACTCCTTTCCCTCAAAGATGTTTTGAAGGAGGGGAAGAAGGGAACTAGCTGATACATTGCTTCAATTATGTCAAACTTGATTTGACAAAGAGATGTCTTTATTGTATCTTGACCTTTCTCCTTTTATCTAGAACCTTGCTATCAAGAACCCACTATGCAGGAGGGACACAGAAATCCCTCTGCACACCTCTTGCCCTCATTTCCTTCAGCCAACCCTCTGCTGTTCTTCAAACATATGCTTCTAGCTTCCTTACAGATTAATCTAGCAAGAATTTTAATACTTGATAATGCTTTAATGTGTGATTTGACCTAGTGATATTTGCATTTTTATAGCCAATAGTTCCATTTTTATAGCCAATAATTCCTTATCCAAGGTTTTTTCTTTTCTTTTTTTTTTTTTTTTTTTGTCTCTAGTATTTTTTTTTTTTTTTTTTTTTTTTTGTCTCTAGTAGTATAATTTCCAGATACTGACAACATACTGGTGGGGATTCAGGACCAGAATGGGCTTTGAAGTCAGAATCACCTGGGGTAAAATCTGACCTCCCGTCGATAAACTTAAGAGTCGTTTGACTGATGATATGGTTATGGTGATACAATGATGCTTACTTCCTTGGATTGTTATAGCATTTGTAACTTGCACACTGAAGGCCTTAATACATTCTGGTTTCCTTTCCCCTTCTTCCTTTCCTTTCTCTCCATAAACATTATAGGTGACAGTAGTGTCTCCTTAGTCATGGGTAAACTATCCAACTTATTTTGCAGTAAACTACCATACTTCTCTTAAAGCAAGAGGAAAATCCCTGAAAATTTATATTCTTGCCCCAGGTCATTTTCATATATCCTCTCAACCTACAAATGTTTCTGCAGTTCAACCCCTTGGCATCTCACTCACTCTGAAACCTAAAGGCACCTTGATAATATCTATCTTGCGTGTTTTCCTGAGTGGTGGTTATTTGTACATTTATTCCATCTCACTTCTTGACTGGAGGTTCTAGACTGTAAACGTTCCTTAAAGGCATCTTTTCATTTCCTGTGGTATCTAACACAATGCTTTTTACTTATTAAATCTTAGGATTGAATTAAATTGATCTAATAGTGCCTTGGTAATGGTCACATGTAAATGGTAGCCAAGTCTAGCTCCCACTTTTCTATGATATTGAGCAAAGTTAACCGCCACTCAATTACTATTTACCAATAAACTACAAAATGTTTTCAGTGCGTCTAGAAGTATTAGACCCTAACAGAATTCATGGATTGATGTCCACTACCTCTAAGAGCCAATACAAAATGATTACTGTGGAATGCAAAGCTTCTCTGTCAGTTTCCTCACACTCCCCACCACTGAGTACTTATTGCACTTCAGCCTACGCCCTGTGATTCAACCAGGCAAATTGGATAGATGTAAACCCTTTCACAAAAGTAGATAAAAATATACATTGTCAGCTGACATAACAGGTGGCTTTCTTTTACCACCTAGAATTCTGTAAAAAGTGTTGACACGGTCTCCCACATAAGGTCACAGCCTAATCTGGGAAACAGTTTTGAACCTACCCCTGTACAATTATGACTCTCAGTACAACAGATCTGTTTCTCTCCCTGATGTTAATTCATGATTTAAATTAAACTTAATTTGCATTTATCAATAGTATTGCATGCTTATCTGCTGGTTGCTTGTGGACCCCTGCCTTCTGAAGACAAAGGCTAATGATGAATTCTGATTAAACAGTTTCTTAGCACTAGTATTCTCGTAGTCCAGCCATCTCATTTTGTAGAGGAGAATGTTGAACATTCTCAGGTAGACACCAGTTTCTTGGCCTTATTTTTTTTTATTTTTTATTTTTTTTGAGACAGTCTCACTCTGCCACCCAGGCTGGAGTGCAGTGGTGTGATCTCCACTCACTACAACTTCTGTCTCCTGGGTTCAAGCGATACTTCTGCCTCAGCCTCCTGAGTAGCTGGGACTATAGGCTTGTGCCACCATGCCTAGTTAATTTTTATAGTTTTAGTAGAGACAGGGTTTCACCATGTTGGCCAGGGCCATTCTTGAACTCCTGACCTCAGGTGATCCGCCTGCCCCAGCCTCCCATAGTGCTGAGATTACAGGTATGAACCATCATGCCCAGCCCTCTTGGCCTTATCTTGATACCCTTTAAAACACAAATTTTATTCATAGATCTTATGTTAGCATTCAATGTTGAGCTTGAAAATACAGAAGTAGAATATTTTTCAATGACTTCCAGAAAAGGAAACACAGATGAAGTAAAATTTATTGCCGTTTGAAACCACAAAAATCATAAATACCTTAAATGAAACATCAAGTCAGAAAGGTTAATTTAGACAGGGTTCTGAGAGGCAATCAGTATGCTATACACATATTTCAGCAATAATAGAAGAAGTGGGATTGCAGATAGCAAGGGAATTCCACAGTATAAGCACTGGGCAATTCTTTTTTCTTTTTCTCTCATTTAGAAAATATAAGGGAGTTGATTTTCAGTATTTTTTTCAGATCAATTGATATATTAAAAATCAATTTAGCAAAATTAAGTATTTAAAATATAAAAAAGTATTTAAAAAATCTATGAGTGCAACTAAGATAAAGATACATGAGTTATTTGCCTGATATAGCACTTTCTCTATAATTTTAGTACCTTTGCTAAATGTATAAGTACTTAAATGATGTTGGCCCATTGATAGAAGCAATAGCTATGATTTAATCCAAGTCTTATAGCTTAATAAATTTTTTAAAATCACCCAGATCTACCTACCTGTGTCGATAGACTTTTTACAAAGGAATATGTAGTTAAATAACATTTTTGAGCACCCAGAATTCTGCAGTGTTAGAATAGAGAATTTAATAATGTAGATACATAGTTTGCTCCCAGGAAAAGAGAAGAATAATAAGTACCTATGCATGTAGAGTGGTCAGTGGGTATAAATGAACTTGAATTCATTAATGTGATGATTTGACATCAAAAACAGGGAAAAATCTGATCTAGTGAAGTTCGGGATGGTGGTTATTTCTGTGTGCATAAAGGAATGGGGCTTGGGGTTTGACCTGGGTAGGCACTCTTTGGTTCTTGGACAGTATTTTATTCCTAGCCCCAGCCTCTCAGTCCTGAATAGATCACCATTCAAAAATACAGGTTCCTGTAGTGCCGTAATTTCAAGGAAATTCTTTGGGGGCACCAATGAGTCTCCAGATCAGAATGAAACATGTTGCAGCGAATTTATTCCATGAACTTAATGTTTTGTGAAATGTATAGATGATCTACCTCTACATAGCTCAATTCATCCCATCTTCCACTTCAGTATCCCCATGTACTGAGCCTGTAACAATGATCTTTCGTTCTATTGAAGGAGGAACAGAAGCTCAGAGTTCCTGATTTCTTTATTACTCAGTTGCTGCTCCTTGGGTTTGCCCTTTAAATATCCAGGTGATGTTTTATCACCATGATATTTTTGCTGAGTATCTTATTTTAAAAAAGGGAAGTGGAATGTGCCCCAAGGCCTCATTGGGGATGGGAAGAAGTGGGACTCTCCTTTCATATTTGAACATTTCCATTTCCAGCAGCCCCATGGAATCACCCTGAGAGACTTAAATGGCTACTTGTGTTCCCTTGATAAGTGAGGGATCTGAAAGAGCTGCTAGGTAACCCAATGAATATTTGCAACTTTTATGGGAAATAACTATAGAGAACGACTATCAATAGGTATGTAGGTAGATGAACATCTGGACATTGATTCTGAAACAGTTGAAAAATCAAAGGATGATTTAGCTTAATAGTGCCTTGATTTTACAAGAGATTTTAATGTTCACAATTAAACCGGCTGTGCCAGATTTCACTGAAGCCCATTTATTGGGCATTGGCTGTAGCCTTCCCAGCAGGCATTCCAGTGCTCTTTCAGCATCTTTCAGATGGGGCTACAGGTGCAGCTCAGCCTCTTGGAAGGTCCTGTTCTTTCACAGCTGCCAGTGGGAGACCTGATTGTAATTATAGTTTTCATGATGCAATGTATTTAAAAGCTAAAACTAGGCTGCAGTTGTTGGCCTAATGCCTGAAGAACCATGGCTCTTAGGAGCTTACAGAGTTTCCTGAGGAGTCGCTTGGTCCTGAAGCCAGGTTCGTTTAAGAAATGGAGTTAGACAGTTGAGCCTAGTTTGTGGGCTGATTATGTTCTTTCTAGTCGGTAGTCTGTATCCAAGTCTGTCTCTAGCTCTGAATCTCTTCATTTTATTGACCTAGAGCCTGAGTTCAGTAATGAAACTATAAAAATTTTTGGTTTACTTCTGCAGTGGATCTATGGAGAACTGTTATTAGATAGGATTTGATATTAAAATGAAAACTTGTTAGAAGGAAAAATCTGTTTGAGGAAGTCATTCTCAATCTGTCAGAAAAGATGAAACAAAGATTTAAATATTTTTACTTTCCTTGGAGCCAACCTTAATTAAGATACACTTGATTTTAGTCCTTCTCCCTTAACCCTATTTTCTGGCCAGCTTGCAAGTTATAAGCAATTTCTGCTGTCGAACACAACTTTTGCAAGGGTCTTATTCTACATTGCCACAGGAAAGTGTGTTCAAAAATATTTGTAGAGTGAGGTATGTGTGTGACAGAGACAGATTGAAGTAGTGCAGTTGTGTACATCGGTGTGTGTTTGAAGTGTGTATAAGTTAGAGGTTGGTAAACTAGGGTCAGTCAACCAAATTTGGCTAGCTGCCAGTTTTTGTATGACTTGTGAAATAAGAAGGGTGATGTAGTTTGGATCTGTGTCTCCAGCCAAATCTCATGTTGAAATGCAATTCTCAATGTTGGAGGTGGGGCATGGGGAGGTGAATGAATCATGGGGAGGTGAATGAATGAACAGTTTCTCATGGTTTAACATCATCCCTCCTTCGTACTGTCATCACGATAGTGAGTTCTCATGAGATTTGGTTGTTTAAAAGTGTGTGGCACCTACCCCCTCTCTCTTGCTCCAGCTTTGGCCCTGTAAGATGTGCCTGCTTCCCTTTCACCTTCTGCCCTGATAGTAAGTTTCTTGAGTTCTCCCCAGAAGCAGAACCCACTGTACTTCCTGCCCAGCCTGTAGAACAGTAAGCCAATCAAACATCTTTTCTTTATAAATTACCCAGTCTCACTTATTTCTTTATAGCATGGAGAATAGACTAATACAAAAAATTGGTACTGAGAGTGGAGTATTGATATAAAAATACCCAAAAATGTGGTAGCAGCCTTGGAACTGGATAAGGGGCTTTTCAGAAGAAGCCCTCCAAACTGTTTCAACATCTTCTGTTACCCAGTTTAACAAGTCTCAGGAAGATGAGGGAAAGTTTGGACTTCTTAGAGATTTGTTGAATGGCTGTGACCCAACTCATAGTGATATGGACAGAGATGGCCAAACTGATGAGGTATCAGATGGGTGTGAGGAACTTACTGGGAACTGGAGCAAAGGTCATTTTTGTTATGCTTTAGCAAAGTACTTTGAGGCATTGTGCCCCTGCCCTGGGCATCTGTGAAACTTTGAACTTGAGAATGATGATTCAGGGAATCTTGCAGAAGAAATTTCTATGCAGCAAAGCATTCAAGATGTAGCCTGGCTGCTTCTAATATCCTGTGTTCATATGTGTGAGCAAAGAAATTATATCAAATGGGAACTTAACATAATATTTAAAAGGGAAGCAGAGCATAAAAGTTTGGAAAATTTGCAACCTGGTCATGTGGTAGAAAAGAAAAGCCCATTTTCAGGGGAGGGATTCAAGCAGGCTGTAGAAATTTGCATAGATAAAGAGGAGCCAAATGCTAATAGCCAAGACAATGGGGAGAAGGCCTCAAAGGCATTCATGGCACCCCCTCCCATTACAGACCCAGAGACCTAGGAGGGAAGAATGGTTTGCTGGGCTAGGCCCAGGACCCCACTGCCATTCACAGCGTTGGGACACTGCTCCCTACATCCCAGCTGCTCCAGTTCCAGCCATGGCTCAAAGGGGTCCAGGTACAGCTTGAGACACTGCTTCAGAGCTTCCAGTCATGTGCCTTTGTGGCTTCCTCATGGTGTTAAGCCTGCAGGTACACTGAGTGTAAGATTTGAGGCTTGAGAGCCTCCCCCTAGATTTCAGAGGATGTATGGAAAAGCCTGGATGTCCAGGCAGATGCCTGCTGCAGGGACAGAGCCCTCATGGAAACCCTCTACTAGAGCAGCACAGAGGGCAAATGGGGGGTTGGACCCCCCACACAGAGTTCTTACTGGGGCACTGACTAGCATTGCTGTGAGAAGAGGGTCACTGTCCTCTAGACCCCAGAATGGTAGATCCACCAGCAACTTGGACCCTGCACCTGGAAAAGCTGCAGGTGCTCACTGCCAGCCCTTGAGAGCAACTATGGAGACTGAACCCTGCAAAGCCACAGGAGTGGAGCTGCCCAAGGAAGGCCTGGGCACCTCTTGCACCAGTGTGCCCTGGATATGAGGCATGGAGTCAAAGGAGATTATTTGAGAACTTCAAGATTCAGTGATTGCCCTGCTGGGTTTCAGACTTGCATGGGGCCTGTACCCCTTTTTTTTAGTTAATTTCTCCCTTTTGGAATGGGAGCATTTACCCAATGCCTCTACCTCAATTGTATCTTGGAAAAAATTAACTTGTTTTTGTTGTCATTGGTTTTAAATATGAAACGCTTCAAGAATTTTGTCTCATCCTTGCAGAGGGGCCATGCTAATCCTCTCTGGATCCTTCCAGTTTTAGTGTATGTGCTGCTAAATTGGGCACACTAAGTTGTTTTTTTATTTTTCAGGCTCTTAGGCAGAAGGAACTAGCCTTGTCTCTGGTGAGACTTTGGACTGTGGTCTTGAGTTAATGCTGGAATGAGTTAAGACTTTGGAGGACTGCTGGGAAGGCATAATTCTATTTTGAAATGTGAGAAAAACATGAGATTTGGGCAGGGACACGGGCAGATTGATATGGTTTGGATCTGTGTACCCATCCAAATCTCATACTGATACGTAATTCCTGTGCTGGAGGTGGGACCTGGTAGAAGGTGACTGGAATATCATGGGGGTGGTTTCTCTTAGTTTAACATCATCCCCCTTGGTGCTGTCATCACGATAGTGAGTTCTCATGATATCTGGTTGTTTAAAAGTGTGTGGCCCCTTGTGTCTTTCTTTCTTCCTCCTGCTCCGGCCAAGTCAGACGTGCATACCCTTTGCCTTCTGCCATGATTATAAGTTTCCTGAGGCCTCTCCGAAGCAGATGCTGCTGTGGTTCTTGTACAGCCTGTAGAACCATGAGCCAATTAAACCTCTTTTCTTTATAAATTACCCAGTCTCAGTCATTTCTTTATAGCAATGAAAGAATGGACTAAGACAAAGGGTTTTTACACTATTAAATGGTTATATAAATCCTTTCATAATATCTTTAATTTTTCTTCTTGGTTCACAGATCCTAAAATATTTACTAAGTGGCCTTCCAGAAAAAGTTACTAACCCTTGGTCTAAGGAATGATACTGCAACATCTCTCCATATTTTGATTATAAGAGATAATACATTACTTTTTGTTAAACTCTTTTAAATTACTCTTCCCCGTAATCAAAACTAGTGTATCTTAATAGAAATGTCTTATGTTTTTGAAGTCTTTTCATGGAGTGAAGAAAGTATAAAAGATTTTCTGCAAAATTTTAAATCAACCAGTAGTCATTACAATATATTTTGGAAGTATACAAAGAGAAGAGAATTACAGTATACCCTCCCCATATGGAGGAGTTTGCTCTGGGCTCACATAGAAATGGAACATTACCTCAGTGTTTGCTTCCATCATGAAATAACTTGAGTACCAGTTCTCTTCCTTAATGTATGTTCCATCCTTCTGAATGCATCAGAGAGAGAACTTCAGTTGTGAGCTGACTTCCCTGTGGAGCAAACAGAGCAACTGTGGATAGCCCATTTGCTTTCACTCCCTTGTACTCCGAGCCTCAGGCAACTACCACTAATCTATTTTCTGTCTCAATAGGTTTGCCTTTCAGAACATTTCATATAAATGGAATCATCCAATATTTGGTATTTGTGGCTGACTTCTTCCACTTGGCATTATGCTTTTGAGTTTTATACAGCTTGCAGAATATATCAGGACTTCATTTGAATTAATATATCTCACTTTGTTTATCCATTCACCGTTGAGGGCGTGTTTGATTGTCTTTGCCTTTTGGCTATTAACAATAATGCTGCTGTGACTATTCATATAGAAGCCTTTGTGTGGACATGTCTTCATTTCTCTTGGGTAGCTACCTAAAAGAGAAATTACTTACTGAGTCATATGATAAATTCACATTTCGGAATATGAAATGTGAATATGAATATCTAAGAAATTATCAAACTTTGTAAGATGCACCATTTCATCTTCCTACCAGCAGTGTGTTTAGGTTCCAGTTTTGCTACATCCTCAAAAACATTGTTATTGTCTCTTCAACTATAACTATTCTAGTGGTTGTGAAGTGATCTCTCATTAGAGATTTAATTTTTATTTCCCTCATGAATAATGATGTTGTGTTTTCATGTGATTTTTGGTCATTTATGCATTGGTAGAATATCTGTTTAGATCTTTTACACATTTTAAAGTTATGTTTACTTTTTTTTACTATTGAGCTTTAAGAGTTCTTTATACTAATCCTTTGTGGGCTTAATGACTTGCAAACATTTTCGCCTTGTCTATAGCTTATCTTTTACTTATGGTATCTTTTGAAGGGCAATGCATTTTGAAACATAAATTATGAATTAATAGCATGGAAGAGATTTCCAATATTTTTTTCTCATGTTGATTATTTTATTCCAAAGCTGAGATTTGTAGGAGTTTGTGGAACTCCTCCAATGAATCAGTGACAGGGTTGGTCACCTCTTTAGCTTGAATATTTTGGATACCCACACAGGGCGAGAGCTCTAGGCAGCACCAGGTTTACCTGCTGCCTGTATCTGTTTACTTTATTTTCCATTTAGGGTACATCTGTCAAAGGTGACTTCAAGGACATCAGTAAGGAGAGGGTATCTTGAATGGTTGGTTCTATCTTGAGCCTACCCTGAGGGTTTCATCCTGTCTGGTCCACCAAGGCCAAGAAGTGGGAGTGCTCCTATTTCATTTCTGTTTCCCTTACTCTCCACACATACCACTCATCCCTTTGAATGACCTGCTTTTTTGAGGCAAATAGGGTGATAAGAAATATAGGTGGAAAAGCTGAACATAGAGCTATATATAAAAATCTGAAAACAGCTAAGTAGCACTATCAGAAGATATTACATACTGCTTAAAGGCACATACTCTGCCATTTAGAAGACATGAAGCTCAGGCAAGTTGCTTGATCTTTCTGTGTCTCCTTCCATATCTCTAAAAAGAGAGTATAACAGTATTAACTTTGCAAGGTTTTTGTGAGGATTAATGGATAGAACATGTAAGGTGTTTAGAAGCATATCTGCTGGGGTAATTGCTTGGTACGTGTTAACTGTTGTTTTTGTTGTTGTTAAATGACAGGTAGAGGGCTGCTGTAGAAAGCACAAGCTTTCGCATCAGATATCCTGGGTGTCATCTTGAGTTTGGGTCCCCGCTCCTGTGTTTACTAGCTGTTGACCTCAGACAAGCCATGTCCAAGTGTTGCCGTGATGGATAAAATAGAATTATACATGTGAATGCACTTAACAGTGGTTGGAAGATAGTAGGTAGTCAGTAGATTTTTTGTTGTTGTTGATTGTTTGGTTTTGATGTTAAGGAGGCATGATTGACAATGCAAAAGAATGCTGTAACCCTTTCTGAGGGAGAGCGCCATAGGACTTGAAGGAAGAAGGAAGTGTTGCAGAGAAGTGATGGGTGGGGGCCCTGTCTGGGAGATTTGTTTTTGACAGATGATGAAGGGTGGTTGAGGCTGCAGCAGGCCCAGATCTGATGTTTCAGGTGAAACACACATTGGGCTAGTAGGGACCAAGACCAGGAGTCTAAAGGTGAGATTTGATTATTGAAAGCTTTGAGACTCAGTTTCTAAGTGTCTTCAGAGTTGTTCTTTTAGGAACCTCAATCTGGCCATGAATGGACAAAACCATGGAGTCAGAAACCATGTCCAGGAACACTGCAGGTGTTAATTATTGACCCCTTTTAAAAGAAGTTTTAACCTGTAGGCTTGGTTCTGAGACTATCTGTATGCTGCCCCTTCACTGAAGGCACATTTGCTCTCTAGCTGTCTCCTGTCTTGTCAGTGCTTTCCTGGTTAACCTGAGGTTCTACATGAAAGAGGTTTTAATGTTACTCTAAAGCATACAATGGAACAAAGAATGTGTGTTTGTTACCTTAGTATATTCCAAAGATGTACAAGTGATTCCAAGAACCACTTGAGAATCAATTTGCAATATGATTGTCTATCTCTGCCTTGAATTACCTAGTACATTCTAGGGAAAGTGTAAATAACTTTATTTTTGTAATTTTAATTGTTCATTTTGTAATTTAAGTTGTTCTCATTTATGAGATGCTTTTAATGACCTATTTACTATAGTACCTCTAGCTGGAAATTTCTTACGATTGCCTCCCCACCTACCCACTGCAATCTTAAACTCTAGGGCTCAAGGGATCCTCCCACCTTAGCCTCCCAAGTAGCTGGGACTGCAAGTGGTTGCCACTCCTGGCCGCCCTTCTTTTACACATTTTCAAACTTAAAAAAAAATCTTATGACAAAATCTTTGACAGTGGGGTGAATATTTTTGTAATTACATTTCCTTTTTGTTGTTTCTCGAAGTATGAACATCGATTTGCCCTTATTGTGCTTTTTACTAGAAGAGGAAAGATAAAAACAAGAATGTAGTTCATTCTTGATAAATGTTTCATAATGTCAAGAATCTTTTATCTCCAAGTCCTTTTTAGCTTCAGAGCAATACCAGAAAGGGCCTGGTCACCCTCAGCCCCTATGTCCATGAGCTCTTCTTCTACTGCCATGGAGTGGGACCTTCATACCTTTAATGACAGCCCCCTGTTGGGAGCCACTGAAGCCTTGCCTATTTCTCTCTGCTCTATGTTACCCTAAAGGCTTCAGAGGATTTGGACATTGGGGAAACTACTTAGCTCACGGGAACTTTCTTTGAGGTTTATATTCTGCCTTGTCCTCTTCTGCCTCTCTACTCAACAACTTTCTCCTTGCCACTCACCCAGAGAAGGGGCGAGAAGGGACAGGATGTGACACCGTCTCTATTTTAGCCGGGCTTCCAGGTTTGATATGGAAAGACTGAGTTCTCCTGGCATTTTTTCTCAGTAACACTAGGGCGGGATGACCTTGAGAATAAAGGTAACTCTCCAAATATTGTCACCAGCTGGGAGTGAAGACGAATGATGTGACTGGTTTCTTGGGATAACTAAGGGTTCCTTAGATTTACAGCTGTAGCCCATCCATCAGGAAGCAGCTTTGTAGATTAGCTTGTCAGCCCCTTGATGGAAGGAGCTTGACTTAACTCATATTTATATTCCCAACACCTAGTAATATGTCTTGTATTTAGTAAATCCTCAGTATATCCTAATGAACGACCATCTGGTTGTTAGCATAATAACAAATCAAATTTATTTGATATGATTTCCTTTTTATTCAGTAGGCATTTTCCTAGAACTGAGCAAAAGTTCATTAGATTATTATTTAATAACCTAATGCAAGAATGACTTTTCCCTACAAAAATTGTATGCTTCAGGAAAGCAGACTTTCATTCTATATGGAATATAGTTTAGAGAGTAGAAAGAGTAGACCATCTCACACATCTCTGTCACATACTATAATTATGCTATTAAAGAGCTTAAAGCACAGGTTGTGAACTGGTGACCCCAAGTTGAATCTAGCCTGCACGATTTGGCTTGTATGATTTTTATTTTTTTAATTAATTTATTTTTTTGAGACAGTCTTCCTCTGTTACCTAGGCTGGAATGTAGTGGTGCAGTCTCGGCTCACTGCAACCTCTGCCTCCTGGGTTCAGGTGATTCTCAGTTCAATGCCTCAGCCTCCGAAATAACTGGGGCTACACACATGTACCACCATGCCTGGCTAATTGTTCATATTTTTAGTAGTGATGGGGTTTCACCATGTTGGCCAGGCTCGTCTTGAACTCCTGACCTCAGGTGATACACCCTCATCAGCCTCTTAAAGTGCTGGGATTACAGGCATGAGCCACTGCACCTGGTCTGATTTAAAAAAAAAAAAATTGAATTACTCACCAGCATTTAAAACATCTTATGTCTTATAGAATATCAGATTTTTAACTTTCTATGAAAAATGGGGAAAATCTGGCAACACTTGAGTTTGCATTCTTTCTTGACATTTGACTGGCCCTTATATCAGTGGAGTATTGAAATAGCCACATTCTCCAGCAGTGCCAGCATAGAAACTGCATGCCAGTCACCAGTCCTCCCAGTACTCTGAGAGCTAAGATTAACCAGCTCCTCATTTGCTTTAACCTGTCAAGTCCCTGTAGAGATTTAAGTTTGCAACTTTTTCTTTAGAAACTCAGTTTAAAGGTCTTACATGATGACCTTGAATGTTAGATTATTTAACTTTGTGTCTGTAAAATATCAGAACACAAAAAGATATTAAAACGCATGAATAAACATACTTTGTTCATCTGTACCTCTTCATTGGTAGATTTATCCATGTATTATGTCTTATTTATAACACCACATTGCCATGGAAATTCACTGCTGTACTTTTCACTTTCCAGCCCTACTAAATTTTACACTTTTTTTCAGAGCTGCTTGTACAAAGTACAGATTTAATGTAGTAGCAATCTCAAGTGATTTTATAACGTTAAATGTTAAATAACTTTAAAAATGCAAACAAGGGAGAAGTAGTCAGCCAAATCCTGACACATAAGTTTAACAAAAAAGCAACACAGAGTGTCTAATTTACATGACCTACTGCTTAACCACTTTGTCAGAATGAAGCCCTCCTTCATTCTACACTTGTATCTTCTTCAGATCTCGCAGGAGACATCTGTCCAAGAGTCATTTTGTAGTTGGTAGTTTGTGTAGCCATTGGCACTGGCCCATAGTTAATCATGAAACTTGAAGTCATTTATTGGGTGCATGTCATATACCAGCTATATAAAAACAGTGATGATAGTTACGAGTTACGGAGCCCTTGCCATGTGTTGAATGCTATTCTATATACTTTACAAGTATTGCCTCTTTAATCCTCATTCTAACGCTTTGAAGTAGGCAGCTCTGTCTTCATTTTGCAGATAAGAAAGAGGCATAGGGAGTGCCCAGGATCAAACAGACCATGTGAAAATTGTGGAGGAAGTCCTTAGGCTTAGAATGTAGCTTCATGAGAGCTAGTCCTGCCTAGAAGATTTAAGACACAGATCTTTCACTCAGAGTTGAAAATATTCAACTGATTGTTGGTCACTTAAAGGATGACTAATAACATACGTTGTCTTACTGTTAGAATAATATCTTAGGGGGATAAACACTTCTTGGGAGCTAGAGACCAGAGAAAACTACAGGAGGATCATGAAAGGATGAGTTAGACAAAGAGGAAAACTCAGGGTAAGAGCTTTTTCATTTGTTCGTTTAATTAACATATGGTGAGACAAGCAAGAGGTTTGTCTAGTTGTCCTAAAGAGGTTATCCCAGGCTAGGCTAGAGCAACAGTTGATTAGCTTTATCCAGCTAAGAAAAGGATAGAGGCACAGAGACATCATATGGATTGCCCATTGTAGAGATTTTGAGATTCCTGTTGGCTGAGAATATTAAAGCACTGGGGGATTAGGAGCATTGGCCTCTGGACATATAAGACTTACTCTTTTGTGAGAGTGCCTTAGGCCATCTGTCTGAGCAGCACTTCTTAAGATCCCCAACTCCTCTTGTTCTTTTTCTGTGTTTTGCAAGCAACCTCCTGTGTAGATTTTCCCGTAGGAGGAGTAACTCTCATTCACGTCAAAGCAAATATTCTGGACTTTGTGACTATTCTCTTTGTCATGATTAATCAGTTGGATAGCCTGGCCTATTGATCTGGCTGTGGCACTCAGTTAATGCCAGCCTACTTCTTGAAGAAAGATAAAGACTGGCTGTGCTGGGCTAAGGAAGAGACAGAGGGAATGGAGCAAAGGAAGTAAATGAAAGGGACATTTCCAAGGTAGAACTTTGAGGTTTGATGCCGGGGATAAGGGGGTTGAAGGTCAAGGAAGACTCAAGGACCTGGGACATTGGATGGAGAATAGTGTCCTTGACAGAGATGGAAGGAAGAAATGAAAGTGGATTGCTGGGAGAAAGATAACATGTTTTGTTTGTTTGTTTTTGGATTTTGAGCCTCAGGTGCCAACATTTGGGTGTCCAAATGACATGAGGTGTCCAGGGATTTAGAGCAGGTTAGAAGCAGTGATTGTCCAGCATACAGGGAGTGGATGAGTTCATCTAGCAGGAGCACTTGGTGTGAAAAGAACGGTGAGGATGGAACCCCAAGGTGTCACTGGCATTGACAGACCAAGGGTGGTCTGTGCACAAGGCAGGAGAAGCAGAGGGTTGGGACAAAAAGGGAAAGAGCACAGCAGCAGTGATTCAAACAAGGTGGAATGGCCAGTTGTACAAATATTGCAGGATTGACATACAAGACTTAACTCATGTAGGACTTGGACTCAAAATATAAGAGTTTAAGAGATCTTAACGGTCTGATTGCTTCTCCAGAAAAGAGACTTAATCTTGTCCAGGATCACTCTGAGAGTATCATAGGTGCAAACATTGTTACTACAGTGTTTCCTGCTTGGCAACCTCATGATCTCATGTTCATCCATTGTTTCATGCTGCTTTCACTTTCTAAGCATAGCTTTACAGTCAATATGTAATACCATGTAATAGCTGCTAGTATCAGTAATTATGATGCACAGTTCAAATGGGTAGTTCAGTCTCACTGCCTTCCTGTGTTCTTCGTGTAAAAAGGGCCCTCGTTACTTAGAACATAAGGTGCTGCAGTATGAATATAGCTGATGTGTGGGTAACTCGTAACTCTTCCAGTCAGCATGCAGCTCATGTGGTTTCAGCCAGTCAGCTAAGAACTTCATTTTTGTAATGGCATATTTTCTTATGCTGGAGTGCAAGTTGACTGGCATTTATTGGAAAAATCTAAGCAATGACAGAATGTTAGGCTGATTATTGTCCCTTCTCTAAGTGAGGAAGGAACAAGAGCATCTTTTCAAATAGAAAATACAAATTATTGGTCAGAAGTCTGTACAACTACATTTATTTTCAATTGGATGGGAGATCCTTGACATACATAAATTTAACTTTCATACATATGTGCATACAAATGTATGTGTATATACACGTATTTTCATAATACACATATGCTTATGTGTGAACATATACATAAACATCTGTGTCTATACATACATATATTTTCTTTATAAACAACTTAAAACTCCAGAAGATGAGGCATGATTTTAAATGTCTACATTGTGTGACTGGTGTGTCAGGGCAATTAAATTAAGAATGAGCCTACTCAGGGTGGTACGAGAGCCCAGCTTGCTTTCACAGCGGGAAGCTGGTAGCCTGGGGCAAGTTCTCAGCCTTGCTTGCCCACTGCCTGGAAACAAACTCGGTGCTATGAGACCAGCCCTTTGGGTTGTGTGGAAGCTGGGTGATGCCTGTAACTGCTGGCTTTCCCCCGCTTCCCTGACAAACTTGCATGACACAGCAGAGACAGCCATAATCCTCCTGGTAACATAACTCCATTGACCTGGGAACCACCCCCACCATCCCCTACAGCAGGTGCAGCAACACCTGCCCAAGGAGATGCCTAACCCTGCCCTTACCTCAGACATGCCTCCTGATGGTCTTTCCCTACTCACTCCAGTAGCTGAAGACAAGAGGCATGTACTCTTGGGAGTTTCCTCCAACTGCCTGATCCTCCCTATACTACCACAGCTGATGCTATCTTCAAAGCGCCACCTTCTGGTCAGAGGCAAATCAGCACAAAAATAGTGTATTAACCAAAATAAGGAACCTCACAGAGTCCATTTCACCCCCCTGCCACCTCCTCTGGGGCAGGTGCTGGTACCCACAGCTGAGACAGTTTATATCACAGAAGCCAGTGCAGACAACCCCCAGCACCAGCCCGGAGCCTGATAGATCTGCTGGGTGGCTAGATCCACGGGAGAGATGACAGTCACTAGAACTCAGCTCTCAGGAAGCCACATACCTAGGAAGAGAGAGAGTACCACATCAAGGGAATGCCTCATGGGACAAAAGAATCTGAACAGCAGTCTTGAACCCTAGACCTTCCCTCTGATGTAGCCCACTCAAATGAGAAGGAACCAGAAAAACAATTCTGATAATATGACAAAACAAGGTTCTTTAACACCCCCAAAAAATCACACTAGCTCACCAGCAGTGGATCCAAACCAAGAAGAAATCCCTGATTGACTTGAAGAAGAATTCAGAAGGTCATTTATTAAGCTAATCAAGGAGGCACCAAAGAAAGGTGAAGTCCAATTTAACAAAATTTTTTAAAAAGTCAAAAGACATGAGGGAAGAAATCTTTAGTGAAATAGACAGCATAAATAAAATACAATCAAAACTTCAGAAAATACTAGATGCACTAAGAGAAATACAAAATGCTCTGGAAAGTCTTAGCAATAGAATCAACAAGCAGAAGAAAGAACTTCAGAGCTTGAAGACAAGGTTTTTGAATTAACCCAGTCCAACAAAGACAAAGAAAAAAAGGCCTCCCAGAAGTTTGGGATTATGTTAAACAACCAAACCTAAAAATAATTGGTGTTTCTGAGGAAGAAGAGAAATCTAAAAGTTTGGACAGCACATTGGGGGAATAATCAAGGAAAGCCTTCCCAGCCTTTCTAATGACCTAGGCATCCAAATACAAGAAGCACCAAGAACATCTGGGAAATTCATCGCAAAAAGATCATTGCCTAGGCACATTGTCATCTAAAGTTAAGACAAAGTAAAGCATCTTAAGAGCTGTGAGGCAGAAGCACCAGATAACCTATAAAGGAAAGACTATCAGATTAACAGCAGATTTCTCAGCAGAAACCCTACAAACTAGAAGGGATTGGAGCCCTATCTTCAGCCTCCTTAAACAAAACAACTATCAGCCAAGAATTTTGTATCCAGCAAAAACTAAGCTTTACAAATGAAGGCAAGATAATATTTTTCAGACAAACGAATACTGAGAGAATTTGCCACTACCAAGCCAGCACTTCAGGAACTGCTTAAAGGAGCTCTAAATTTTGAACAAATCCTGGAAACACATCAAAATAGAACCTCTTTAAAGCATAAATCTCATAGGGTCTATAAAACAAAAATTCTATTTAGGAAAAAAAAAAAAAAAAAGCAAACCAAGGTGTATACAGGCAAATCATAGCATGATGAATGGAATAGTACCTCATATCTCAATACTAACATTGAATGTAAATGGCCTAAGTGCTCCACTTAAAATATATAGATAGAATGGCAGAATGGGTAAGAATTCACCAGCCAACTATTGCTGCCTTCAAGAGACTTACCTAATGCCTAAGGACTCACATAAGCTTTAGGTAAAGGAGTGGAAAAAGACATTCCATGCAAATGGACACCAAAAGCGAGAAGAAGTAGCTGTTCTTATGTTAGAGAAAACAAACTTTAAAGCAACAGCAGTTAAAAAAGACTAAGAGGGACATTATGTAATGATAAAAGGCCTTGTCCAACAGAAAAATGTCACCACCTTAATATTTATGCACCTAATACTCGATTTCCCAAATTCATAAAACAACTAGACCTAAGAAATGAGATAGATGGCAACATAATAATCGTGGGGACTTCAGTACTTCACTGATAGCATTAGACAAGTCATCAAGACAAAGTCAACAAAGAAACAACATATTTAAAGTAGACCCTGAAACAAATGGACTTAACAGATATTTACAGAACATTTACCCAGCAACCACAGAATATATATTCAAGTCATCAGCACATGGAACTTTCTCCGAGATAGACCATATGACAGGCCACAAAACAAGTCTCAATAAATTTAAGAAAACTGAAATTATATCAAGCACTCTCTCAGACCACAGTAGAATAAAAGTGGAAATCAACTCCAAAAGAAACCTTCAAAACCATGCAAATACATGGATATTAAATAACATGTTTCTGAATGATCATTGGGTCAAAATGAAATCAAGATGGAAATTTTAAAATTCTTCAAATTGAATGACAATAGTGATGCAACCTATCAAAACCTCTGTGCAATATCAAAATTGCACAGATTCAGTGCAATTTGCATCAAAATGCTATCATCATTCTTCATAGAACTAGAAAAAGAATCCTAAAATTCATATGGAACCAAAAAAGAACCCACATAGCCAAAGCAAGACTATGCAAAAGAACAAATCTGGAAGCATCACATCCCGACTTCAAACTATACTATAAGGCCATAGTCACCAAAACAGGATGGTACTGGTATAAAAATAGATACACAGACCAATGGAACAGAATAAAGAACCAGAAATAAAGCCAAATACTTAAAGCCAACTTTATCTTCAACAAAGGAGACAAAAACATGAAGTGGGGAAAGGACACCCTATTCAACAAGTAGTGCTGGGATAATTGGCAAGTCACATGTAGGAGAATGAAACTAGATCCTCATCTCTCACCTTATGCAAAACTCAATTCAAAATGGATGAAGGACTTAAATTTAAGACCTGAAACTATAAAAATTATAGAAGATAACATTGGAAAAACCCTTCTAGACATTGGCTTAAGCAAGGATTTCATGACCAAGAACCTAAAAGTAAATGCAGAAAAAACAAAGAGGAGAGTCTTTGCAATCCATATATCTGACAAAGGACTAATATCCAAAATCTACAAATAACTCAAATAAATTAGCAAGAAAAAAACAAACAGTCCCATCAAAAAGTGGGCTAAGGACATGAATAGACAATTCTCAAAAGAAGATATACAAATGGCCAACAAACATACGAAAAAATGCTCAACATCACTAATGATCAGGGAAATGCATATCAAAACCACAATGTGATACCACCTTACTCCTGCAAGAATGGCCATAATAATAAAACAAAAAAATCAGAAAGTAATAGATGTTGAGATGGATGCAGTGAACAGAGAATACCTCTACACTGCTGGTGGGAATGTAAATTAGTACAGCCACTATGGAAAACAGTGTAGAGATTCCCTAAAGAACTAAAAGTAGAATTACCATTTGATCGAGCAGTCCCACTACTGAGTATCTACCCAGAGGAAAAGAAGTCATTATATGAAAAGGATACTTGCACACACATGTTTATAGCAGCTCAATTCACAATTGTGAAAATGTGGAACCAGCCCAAATGCCCATCAATCAATGAGCGGATAAAGAAACTGTGAGATATATATATATATATATATATATATATATATATATATATATATAACTTAAATATGATAGAATACTACTCAGCCATAAAAATAAATGAATTAATGACATTCACAGCAACCTGGTTGAGATTGGAGACTATTATTCTAAGTGAAGTAACTCAGGAATGGAAAACGAAACATCATATGTTCTCACTCATAAGTGGGAGCTAAGCTATGAGGATACAAAGGCATAAGAATGACACAGTCAGGAGGCTGAGGCAGGAGAATTGCCTGAACCCAGGAGGCGGAGGTTGCGGTGAGCCGAGATCGCGCCATTGCACTCCAGCCTGGGTAACAAGAGCGAAACTCCGTCTCAAAA
>NW_016107325.1:12822722-12831769 GCF_001604975.1 Cebus imitator
AAAAAAAAAAAAAAAAAGCCTACTCAGCCAACTAGGATCCATTCCTGTTCATCTTAATTTAATTTTTTATTTCTCATCAAATTCTCCTAACAACCTTAAGAATTAGATATTTTAGTCCCCATTTTCAGATAAAAAAACTAAAGACATTTTACTCTTGTTATAGGTATGGATTTAGTAATAAGTGATGGACTCTACCCGATCCCTGTGAAAGTTCTGTTACTCAGTTTCATGTCTTGTTATGAGACGTGTGGTAGAGCCTGCAGCAGAAAACTGACACCAAACAGGGTAACAGAGAAAAATAGAGAAGGAGAAATTCCTTTTTTTTTTTTTTTTTTTGAGACAAGGTCTTGCTTTGTCACCCAGGCTGGATTGCAGTGGTGTGATCACAGCTCACTGCAGCTTGACCACCTGGGCTCAAGTGATCCTCCCACCTCAGCCTCCTGAGTAGCTGGGATTATAGGCAAGTGTCGCTATGCCCAGCTAATTTTTGTATTTTTTGTGGAGATGGGGTCTCAGGATGTTGTCCAGACTGCACTTGAACTCCCGGGCTCAAGCAGTCTGCCCAGCTGGGAAGATTTACTTCTTAAAATCAAATGTACATTCATTTTGAAAACTTAAGTACTTGGGTTTTATTTTTCTCTTTTCCTTTGCAATCACAGTATCAGGGCTGAAGAAGTGACTTTTTGTCTTCTATCTGCTTTCAGATAAGAAAAAAGTTACATAGAGGCTTGATGTTCAAGGGACACATGACATTAGTTTGACTCTAAATAATAATAAACATTTGGCTACTTTTGCTTGAACCACACATTAAAGAATGGTGACCTTTGTTAGTGCATGCTCTAAAGTCATATTGACTGAATTTAATTTTGGCCACAAGAAATCAATATTTATTCCCTTTTTTTATCCTTACATTAGACAATGGTTAGTTGGAAAATGCTCACTTATCTTTTTCTGGTTCCTATAAATTATGGTTATTCAAGTGAGTATAAATAGACTTTAAGCTGACAATTACAAGATTATATTCAGGGGAATTCTAGAAGTAATGAGAGGTATTTTATAGGCAGAATTTCACCCAATAGAATGACACTGATTTTTTCGCAGATGTATTTTGAATAGATTGTAGGGGCTAGGGCTGACATTGGGAAGACTAATGGTAAGAAAAGATACCAGTGGTGCTGAGTTCTGCCTTGCTGGGTGCTTGACAAGGGTAGTCAATTTGGAGAGAAAAGAATGGTTCCCAATAAAGAACAATATGGTGTAGCTGTCAGTGGAGCCTATGAACAAAGCACTAAAAAACAAAATAAAGTTGAATCTGTGAAATAAAACATAGTGGATTTAGAACTGTATACACATACAATATCTGATACACTTCCAATGGCAATTTTAGCCTTAAAAGCATGAATACAATGACAGGAAAACAGGAAAATTAATTATGATGCTTAGAAAAGGATGGTTGGAACGATAGCATAAAGAACAAGTCATACGTTGTTTCTAAGTGTGAGAGAAAGAAAAGACAGTCATGTAATACATTTTGAGTGAGCACAATTCTTGCGTACAGAATCTTTTAATAGTGAAATATTTTACAGAGAAAAATGTAACAAGCGCAGAGACTGATATAACAGAAACCCACCCGTATATATGGGATCCTATTTTAAAGGAAGTAAATACTACAGAATCAGCTAAAGCTCCCGTATACCCCAGGGGTGTCCAGTCTTTTGACTTCCCTGGGCCACGTTGAAAGAAGAAGAATTGTCTTGGGCCACACAAGAAAGACACTAACACTAAGGATAGCCAATAAAATAAAAAAAAAAAAAAAAAAAAATCTCAGAAAAATCTAATAATGTTTTAAGAGTGCTTACAAATTTGTGTTGGGCCACATTCAAAGCCATCCTGGGCTGCATGCGGCCTGCGGGCTGTGGTTTGGACAAGCTTGTTGCACACCTTCTCTGTTCTTTGCTCTTGAAAAGTAACATCTATCCTGAATTTGTTGTTTACATTTTCTTGTTTTGTTTTTATTACATATATATGCATGTATATGAGAAACATATAGTATGCCTTTACAAATAATCAGAATTTCCATAAGGGCTTAATATATTATGTGAATCAGTGATTTAATGAAGACTATTCTGCTCAAATTAAGTTCACATTTGGCTGGAGAATGAAAAGTGAATAGGTGAGTGAGTTTGACTTACCTCCAACCTTAAAGACTTTGCATTAATAACTCTATTCCGTCTCAAACAGAAATAGCTGAGCCTTGAGCAAATGAAGAAAACTATTTGGAGTTAGAGTTAATTACTGATGGAGGTAGAAACAGTTTTAGGAAGTGTTTGTCTTGAAGCAAGAACTCAAGTCTGCATAAACTGTTCATGGGATGAGTAACGTCTTTTCCCGTAGCTATCATAATCTTTGGACTCCTAATGAAAGCTTGAAAGCTACTCTAGGAACTTAGATTTTATGTCAGAGTTTCCAAAAAGGAATCTTTCGTGTCACCTTTATTCTATTGTTTAAGACATATGGGGTGTTTTTCAAAGTAGAGTCAATTTGCTTTCTCCCTAGTTAATGAACATATCCATAGAACTCAAGTAACAAAGTCAGTGTCTCAGCAACAGCTTGAAAAGGAGACTACTTAAAAATCATGTGACAACTTTTTAACAGTGTTTACAGATGAAACCAATTGGATAACCAAGACTTCAAGTCTGTTCCTTGCTTCAGAATATGGTATCAGTTGAACTAATAGAAACAGAATAGAATAGTGATTACCAGGGTTAGAGGTGGGAGAAAGGGGGGAGATGCTGGTTGAAAGATATAAACTTTCAGTTATAAGATGAATACATTCCAGGGATCTAATACATAGGATGGTAAGTTGACCCAGGTTTAAAACTAACTAGATTATGGGAGTCATTTCAAAAAATATCTGTGTTTGAATTACGTTGTACACCTTCACGTCATAAAATTTTCTCTTTCAAGTATACCTCAGTAAAACAGGAAACAAAAATGCTGTGTGACAGTCTTTGGAGAGAGACACTTTGGCTAAAAGCCTGTGGGACAAGAAGGAACCTTGTATCTGAGTTATTAAGATGCTTGAGTATATCATGGCTTTGTTAGACTTATTAAATGCAAAATAATTGAAGGACCTTGTTTTGTTCCACAAATCAAAAATTCGCCAATCTACCAAAAGAGACAAAGGCTGAAGCCAGTGAATTTTAAGAACTTTAGATGTCAGTTTAATCTGTAAAATTTGATGTTTATACATTAAAGAACACTATACTACCTCATCAGAAAATAGGCAGTATATCAGATATCTGAGCTTTTTCTGACATTTGTGGCATAGTTATCCATTTATAGTCTTAACTTTAAGGTCACAGGACCCCAAAATGTGGATGGAGACCTGGTGTGAAAAATGAGGAGACCTGTTTTCTTTCACAAAGTTACTTGCTAAATGTAGAGAAGCTTACAATTCCATGGGTCCTCCATCTGTAGAATAAGGTCATAGATGGGCTCTTAGGGAACCTATCTGGTTGTTAAAAACAACGTCAGCTTCAAGAAAACTTAAAAATACAGGATTAGGTGCCTCCAATTTATGTGGACAGAAATATACTGATGTTTCTATAAAACACCTGTGAGACCGAATCCTTGCGTTCAGTGAACTGTTTCTCTGCTAGTATACATTCATGACACCAACTCTGAATAGGATTTTAGCTAAGTCATTTCACATTGAGTGTGTGATTTATATTACTAAGATAAATGAAGACTAGACAGACAAAGTCTTATTTGCCTTCCTACCTTAGCATAGAAAAGGAACTGAAACAGAGATTATAGCTGTCAAAGTAATTCCATTCATTTGAGCAGCAGAGCAATGGCATTTATAGTAAAAATAAGATTTTAATTTATGTGCTAAAAATTTCAATATTTAATAGTAAAGATCATGATCTCTGGAGTCAAATTGCTTGGATTGAGTCCCAGATTCACCATGTATTTTGGGAAGTAACTTAAACTTGTCATCGTATAGTAAGACGGAAATGATAGTGGCACAGTGTATCTATCCCATATGGTTCTTACAAAATGTAGGTGAGTTAATACATATAAGACTCTTGTGATGGTATAGGCATAAAGTAAGTACCCATGAAATGCCAGCTGTTAGTGTTTTATAAAAATAAAGAACCCCCAAAAGAACCTACTATTAGTAAAAAGGACTTTACAAAGATGACTATTTGTATCAAACTTGAATCCACAATTACTTCATGTCAAAACTTTGTGGACATGAATGTGTCGCATATAATACAGAAACCTCATTGGGAGGTTTTTTCCTTTAAAATAAATTCCATTGTATTTGACTGAAAAACTGATAAAATGAGTGTAATATATATGTCTTGTAGCTTTGTTCATATCTCATGAAAGTCATCAGCTGTGAGTTTTGAGTGGAAAAATAATCACTTAATCTACTTTGTTCTCGGAGGTAAAATGATTTATGTATTTTAAAATATAGCTGGATTGAAGTATATATTTGTTCCTAAATATATTCTGCTCATTTATCCAACCATATAATTTCACTTTATTTGTAATAATTTGTAAGATACAGCACAATGATTTATATAGTTTTAAATTTTATGAAAGAAAAATTTTAATGTCATAGGTATAAGCCCTACTTCACCTCTCTTTATGGATTTGATTAGTTAATCTTTTTGTTTAGATGATGGAAAAGCTGAAATGAGAAATGTCTCAATTAATAAAATCAATTTCAGAATCAAAAGAGCCATATACTTATTTTTTGGTGCTCTAGCAGTGTATCTTAGTTTTACATACAATAACAGTATTTTTCATTACCTAGACCATTCCAGAGTTGACTATTTTTTATTCCAAATTTCTATCAGATTGATTGATCTCTTTAAAATGTGGATTGGCAATATATGTCATCTCTCTCCCCTTTTTTGTTCATACTTGCACAGTTCCTGGAAGTAGTTGATAAATTATTTGACCTATTGTGGTTTAAATATACTTAAAAGTCAACAAATGAAAGGAGCACTCATACCCTTAATCAATATTTAGATGTCAATTTAGGAACTATTCTTTGCAAGGTGCTGTTTGTGGTCAGAAATGCAAAGATAAGGAGGTGGATCCAAGATGGCCAAATAGGAAGAAACAGCTCTGGAGTACAGTTCCCAGTGAGAACAATGCAGAGGGTGGGTGGACACTGCATTTCCAAATGAGTTATTACTGCCCACAGACCAGGAGATTCCCGGGCAAAAGCACCACGAGCTTCCAGCACAGCTGTTTCAGCTGGCACAGCAGATCTCTACACAAAAACTCACACAGATCTGGGCAGCCATTTCAACTGGCGCCTGGAATACCTGGGAGACAGAGCTGCCCATTCAACTGAAAAAAAGGGGGCTGAAACAGGGAGCCAGGTGATCTGGCTTGGTGGATCCCACCCCCACAAAGACCAGCAATCTGAAATGCTCTGGATTGAGAGTTTTGCAGCAAGCATAGCTGGACCCAGGACAGTCCAGCTCTGTTGGGGGAAGGGTGTCCACCATTACTGAGGCAGTCCGCCATTACCAAGGCAGTTCTAACTATACCTCTATAAATAAAACTGCAAGGAAGTTCACACAGCATCTGGGCAGAGCCCACGACAGCTCAGCAACACCTATGCTGGCAGACTGTGACTAGGCTATCTCTTTGCTGAGCAGGGCAGCTCTGAAAAAAGGCAGCAGCACATCAGGAACTTATAAATAAAGCCCCACCTTCCCAGGACAGAGCACCTGGGAAAAAAGGCAGTTATGAATTCTGCTGCAGCAGACTTAAATGTACCTGCCTAGCAGCTCTGAATGGAAAAATGGAGCTCACAGCTCAGCACTTGAGCTCCTGTACGGGACAGACTGTATCCTCAAGCAGCTCCCTGACCCCTGTAGATCCAGAGTCACCTCCTAAAGGAGAGCTCAGGCTGACATCCAGGAAGTATCCTTCTGGGACAAAGATAACAGAAGAAGAAACTGGCAGCAACCCTTACTGTTCTGCAGCTGCCGCAGGTAATCCCTAGGCAAACAGGGTCTTGAGTGACCCTCCAGCAGTCCTACCCAGCAGAGGGGCCTAACTGTTAGATGGAAAACTAAAAAACAGAAAGAAATAACTTCATTACCAACAAAAAGTACATCCACTCAGAGACTCCATCCGAAAGTCAAGAACTGCAAAGACCACAGGTAGATAAATCCACAAAGATGGGGAAAAAACAGCACAAAAAGGATGAAAACACCCAAAACCAGAATGCTTCTCCTCCAAGGGATCATAAATCATTACCAGCAAAGGAACAAAGCTGGGTGGAGAATGAGTCTGATGAATTGACAGAAACAGGCTTCAGACAGTGGGTTATAACAAACTTCTCTGAGCTAAAAGGATGTTCTAACCCAACACAAAGAAACTAAGAAACTTGAAAAAAGGTTTGGCAAAATGCTAATGAGAATAAACAGTTTAGAGAAGAATATAAATGACTTAATGGAGATGAAAAACACAACACAAGAACTTCGCGAAGCATACAGAAGTTTGAATAGCCGAATCGACTAAGCAGAAGAAAGGATATCAGAGATTGAAGATCAGCCCAATGAAATAAAACAAGGAGGCAATATTAAAGAAAAGAGAGTGAAAAGAAATGAACAAAGCCTCCAAGAAATGGCAGGATCAAATTCACACATAACAGTATTAACCTTAAATATAAATAGGCTAAATGCTGCAATCAAAAGACACAGACTGGCACATTGGATAAAAAGTCAGAAACCATCAGCATGCTGTATCCAGGAAATTCATCTCATTTGCAAGGACACAAAGGCTCAAAATAAAGGGATGGAAGAAGATTTACCAAGCAAATGGAGAGCAAAAAAAAAGTGGGAGTTGCAATCCTAGTCTCTGATAAAGTGGACTTTAAACCAACAAAGATCAAAAGAGACAAAGAAGGGCATTATATAATGGTAAAAGGATCAATGCAACAAGAAGAGCTAACGATCCTAAATATATACTCAACCAATACAGGAGCACCCAGATACATAAAGCAAGTTCTTAATGACCTACAAAGAGACTTAGACTCCCACACAGCAATAGTGGGAGATTTTAACCCTCCGCTGTCAATATTAGATCAACGAGACAGAAAATTAACAGATATCCAGGACTTGAACTCAGATCTGGACCAAGCAAACCTAGTAGACATATACAGAACTCTCCACCCCAAATCCACAGAATATACATTCTTCTCAACACCACATCACACCTACTCTAAAATTGACCACATAATTGGATGTAAATCACTCCTTAGCAAATAAATAAGAACAGAAATCATAACAAACAGTCTCTCAGACCACAGTGCAATCAAATTAGAACTTAGGATTAAGAAACTAACTCAGAACTGCAAAATCTGGAAGCATTCCCTTTGAAATCTGGCACTAGACAAGGATGCCCTCTCTCACCACTCATATTAAATATAATATTGGAAGTTCTAGCCAGAGCAATCAGGCAAGAAAAAGAAATAAAGGGTATTGAATTAGGAAAGGAGGAAGTCAAATCGTCTCTATTTGCAGACAAAATGATTATATATTTAGAAGACCCCATTGTCTCAGCCCAAAATCTCCTGAAATTGATAAGCAACTTCAGCAAAGTCTCAGGATACAAAATCAATGTGCAGAAATCACAAGCATTCCTATACACCAATAACAGACTTAAAGAGAGCCAAATCAAGAACAAACTGCCATTCACAATTGCTACAAAGAGAATAAAATACCTAGGAATACAATTAACAAAGGATATAAAGGAACTCTTCAAGGAGAACTACAAACCACTGCTCAGGGAACTAAGAGAGGACACAAACAGATGGGAAAACATTCCATGCTCATGGTTAGGAAGAATCAGTATTGTGAAAATGGCCATACTGCACAAAGCAATTTATAGATTCAGTGCTTTCCCCATTAAGCTACATATGACCCTCCCTACAGAACAGGAAAAAAACACCTTAAACTTCATATGGACCCAAAAAAGAATCCACATAGCCAAAACAATTCTAAGGAAAAAAAAAAAAAAGCTGGAGGCATCATGCTACTTGACTTCAAACTATACCACAAGGCTACAGTAATCAAAACAGCATGATACTGGTACCAAAACAGAGATATAGACCAATGGAACAGCATAGAAGCCTCAGAGGCAACATCACACATCTACAACCATCTGATCTTTGACAAACCTGACAAAAACAAGCAATGGGGAAAGGATTCCCAATTTAATAAATGCTGTTGGGAAAACTGGGAAGCCATGTGCAGAAAGCAGTAACTGGACCCCTTTCTGACACCTTACATTAAAATTAACTTCAGATGGATTGAAGACTTAAATATATGGCTGAACATGATAAAAACCCTAGAAGAAAACCTAGGCAAAACCATTCAGGACGTAGGCCTAGGCAAGGACTTCATGCCTAAAACACCAAAAGCATTGGCAACAAAAGCCAAAATGGACAAATGAGATCTAATTAAACTCCAGAGCTTCTGTACAGCAAAAGAAACTATCGTTAGAGTGAACTGGCAACCAACAGAATGGGAAAAAATTTTTGCAATCTACCCATCTGACAAAGGGTTAATATCCAGAATCTACAAAGAACTAAAACAGATTTACAAGAAGAAAACAAACCCATTCAAAAGTGGGCAAAGGACGTGAACAGACACTTTTCAAAAGAAGACATTTATGAGGCCAAGAAACATGAAAAAATGCTCATCATCACTGGTCGTTAGAGAAATTCAAATTAAAACCACATTTAGATACCATCTCATGCCAGTTAGAATGGCAATCATTAAAAAATATGGAGACAACAGATGCTGGAGAGAATATGGAGAAATAGGAACACTTTTACACTGTTGGTTGGAGTGTAAATTAGTTCAACCATTGTGGAAGACAGTGTGGCAATTCCTCAAGGACCTAGAAATAGAAATTCCATTTGACCCAGCAATCCCATTACTGGCTATATATCCAAAGGATTATAAGTCATTGTGTTGTATTTGACCGGAGCGTAGAAAGTTACC
>NW_016107326.1:0-23688 GCF_001604975.1 Cebus imitator
ATATATATATATATATATATATATATATATATGTTACATATATTATATACATATAATTATTATATATATATAAAATATATATATGTATATACATATTAATATATGTATATATATAATATAATATACATATATTAATGTCACATACCCGTTTTCCTTTTGTTGCTAATATTTATTTTTGATTAGTTATAATATCTATGACTGCTGTATTGGACCCAATAATTCATTTTCATCTTAATTCACTGATTCCCACCTTCCTCTGGGGTCTAGCTCTTTCCTTAAAGGAGATTTCTCTACTTCTACTACCTACTCACTACTTCCATACAAGTTTGGGATATCAGCTATCACATCATTCTCAAGTGGTGGCAGAGGGCAGCTAGCTCCACCATTACCTCCTCAACAAATACCCAGTTCTGGTGGATGAACATTTGTGAACACTTGTGCCAGGCCTCTGTTGGAATGAGGCCACCAGTGCACGTCCTGTGCAGCACAGCAATATCCAGCAGTTCAGTTCTGAGGACAGCATATTGCCTAAGTCAAAATGTAACTTCAGCAATTTATGTCATAAAAGTTTTGGGACAGAATAAAGTAATGCATATAAAAGCACAAGGAAAATGTCTAGATGACAGGAATTTCTCAATAAATGCTACTTGTTAGAACTACTCCTTAACAATGCTACTTACTGGACAAGATATTTTGCAAGATCACATATGAGTTCAATGCTCAACACTTAAGAATAATTGGGTGTTGTGCTATTGTACTATGTAACTAGTATATATATATATATATATATATATATGTACTATTATGAAAAAATGTACTAACTAGTACATATATATATGATGTACTAGTTACATAGTATAATAGCACAGTGCTCAATAATTTTGATACATATATGTGTATCAAAAAGCATGTACAATAAATGAAGAATATTTTGGAGCCAGTTAGCCTTGAGTTAGCACTAACTTACAAGGACTTGCATGAATTAACTTTTGTAATTGCTCTCTTTTTGAAACGTGTTATACTCCTACCATCTTAATAATCTTAATGAAATTATATTAAATATCACATATAAACATACAATACAGGACCAGTTAACACTAGGTACTCAGTAAATGGATTTTCTTGTCTAGAGTGACACTAGTTCTTGACCCTTTTCTTCCAAGCAATAAATTGCCAAAATATTTAATATTCCACTATACTTGTTAACATACATGTATGTGAAAGATGATAGAGAGATAAAGAGTGATCCTAAATCCAATGGAGTAGGGATCCTCAAAGACCACAACCATTGATGGAAAATTCATGTTTGATATTTTGCCTGCCACGGTTCCTCCATCATCTCTCAAATGTTTCCTTTATGATCACTGACCTAAAAAGCACACTCATTTTAATGTTTTGTTTCCTTAAGAGTTGATTTAAATATTACTTGGTTTTACTATTTAAATATAAAAATCTTTAGTAGATAGATATATGTCAACTGGCAGATTTTTTAATCATTATTTTAAAATCTTGTGTTGTATATCGACATCTATTTTAACCTATGGGCTCCTCAAGTCTCTCCTTCCGAGCACTAGAACACATACACGTTAAGGGATATCTGTGTCTGTTCTTATGCAGGTAGTTAGGAAAATAGATAATTGTGAAACATATATTAAATCTTATGACATATGGTAATAATGCTGATTTAGCCTTCATAAAACTGTGATCTCTGATCTTCTGTAACTATTTTGTGTAGCCTTGCTGCTAGTTCACATGGAGGTTCCTCTTTTTTGTATTGACTTTACTCATGTTTTCTGTAATGATATAAAAAGAATATATTTTCTAGAGGAGGAATTTTACTACATTGTGGCACTTCAAAGTTTTTCAAGGTTATGATGCTTAAAATTATGAAAAAATATGTGTATGTGTGCATATATATGTGTGTATATATATATATATATACACACATATATACGTGTGTGTATATATATGTATATACGTGTGTGTATATATACACACACATATATATACATATATATATATACACACACACATATATATATAATATATAAACAAGGAAAATTCTTTTTAATCACATTCAATATTTGCAGAGCATAATTCTTCACTTTAATTATATATCTAAACAAAATTCTAAATGTAGCTGTCACCACTGGTTCTGATCAAAATAACTAGTTAGATGACAGAACAGCTATTGGAATTGTCATTAGGGAAAATAAATATTCAATTTATCTTTAATTTTGTTTTAAGTTTGCTTTCAAATCAATAAATGTTTTCTAATTTCTCCAATGTAAATTGCATTATAAAAGCTGGTTTTACTTTATTCTTTATATTGAATTAATATTATCATATCTCAATATCATATCATAATCTTAAAAGGCATATCTGATTAATTAGAAATGTTGTAAACGTCAGATGATTTAAGAGGAGTGTGTGTGTGTATGTAGTACAGATATGTAGATAACGTATAAAGACTAAAATCCAAAGAAAAAGACTAAATCAGCAAAATTATTTAATAAATCAATTATGCCAAAGCACAGAAGTTATTTTACAAATTATTCATCATTATTAAAGTAGTCAATAAGTGAAAATATGGTCAAAACATATCTTCCTGCTCAGACTGGGGAAAAATCACCATAAAAATTAGTGAAAAGAAATATGTTTTACTGAAGAATGCCTTACATTGTAAAGGTAAATACAAAACAAATGTAGCTAGCGATTGTATTCTGGTTACTTCCCTGCCACACACACACACACACACACACACACACACACACCACACATTTAACTATTATACATGAATATCAGAAGTATGAAAACATATATTTAAAAACTAAGATTCATTTAAAATTTATTTTATGGTGAAAAATTATGCATTAATAATGGTATTTTTAGAAAATAGTATTAATACTAATAAATAATGTGAATGGAAGAAGTAGAGGCAGGATAAGTACCTCGTAGCATTTTAGATGTTATCATACATGATTAGTAATGTTCCAACATATTTATCAACCATTTGAGCCATCATAAGGGAGAGGACGTTCTATTAACTCCCAGAAGTGACCAGAGTCTGTTTTGGTTAATATTCCAGGGTCAGTTTCTCATATTCAGTTGATGTATTACACTGCACTATGTCTGTTTACCCCTCATGCTATCTTGGTGATTTTATTTGGATGAGAAGCTGAAATACCAAGTATATATATACTTGCTACAAAAAGAGCTGTGTCTGTTTTTCTAAAAAATAAATTATTATTTAGACATTCTGGAAGTTGCATATTTATATAGCAGAGTAGAATTTGAGTAAGTCAAGGTGAGATTTTAAAGTGAGCAGATTTTTATATTATGGATTGTTACACTGCAAAACATTATATGACTGATCCATTGACATATTACGATGTAATAGGTGAAAATAGCATATTTCTCAGATTATCAGGATAGTACTTCAAAGGCAGAGAGAGCTGCTCCTTCCAATGTATACTCAGAATAAAGTAAGTTTACAAAGCTCAGCTTCTAGAAAGCATCTTCCCTCTTTGCCATGGGACAAAAGGACATTTTCCACCCACATGCTTCTGAAGTCATGGAAATTCTGTCAGTTATTCACTAGATATAGAAAAGGTAACACCTATATGTTTCAGAATTGTAGAAAATAAATAGCTTCGTTAAAGCAAACACTGTAAATATTATAAACTAGGATATTTTCATATGGCCCTAGAAAATATACCCCTGAAAATATAATTCAGAAAGATACAAGAACCAAATTGTTTCTTTTTAAAGAAAGATATTCAAGGTCTTAGTTGAGCTTCTTTGACATCAAGAAAAACAAAATAAAATTACCTGACATTGACTAACATTATTAGATGATAATATGCTAAACTCTAACGGAGAGTGAAAAGAAAACAAACAAACAAACAAAAATAGAATAGGCTATGTGAAAGGAAATGGTCCCTAATCATAATTAAATTTTTCAGGACTTAATGTTTCTCTCATATACAAATAATTCACTGATGGATACAGCACTCATTGATCAACCATTACAAAGCCACCTTCCAGCCTGAATATACACTAACATAAGATTGTAAAATGTTAGCAGGCATTCTGACTTTAGTGAAACATATTTTCTTACATAAAGAGAAAAAAAGAGGAAAGTTTATTCTGTATGTATGATAAACCATTATATAAATGCACAATTGTGCAGCCTTTTTCTTGTATATGAGCAAAGTTAAAGCATCATTGTGTCAATCCTTTCTTTATATGTGCCTACTTTATTCTTCCTGTTTTTAAGTGAAGGTATTAGTTAATTTTTAATTTATTGAACCATTTTCTTATATGAGCCAGTATGATCCTCAGTGGGGGGCTAAATCAAAGAGCTTATTGCTTAGGAGATTATCATGAGCAGTCAAGACAGTTTTAGCCTCAAGTACATTTTTGCAGGTCATTGCTTCCTATCTAAAGTAATCTCTCTGAAGTTCAATTTTGGACAGCAAAAATATAGAGAGATGAAAGTATCTCTCTTCCATTTATAATCAGGCCTTAATTGATCTCAGCAGATTTCCTAATTGCAGAGGTTACCTCAGGTAGGTCATGTATAGCCTCATCTGTGGAATCTTGCTGCCATAATCAGCACTTTAGGTGTTACATGGAGGCTTCAGATATCCCTTTTTCTAGGTATAATAAAGGGAAGAACTATTATAGCTTGTCCCTAAAATAATGTCTTTGGCTTCAAGTACAAAGCCACAAAAGAAAATACCATGAATTTTAAGAAATGAATGCAATAATTTTGTGAACAGATTGAAAACAATATTTTAGCAATTGAATACTATTTACATTTCTGTATACATTTAAAATTGTTTATGATTTGTTTGGAGTGAATGCTTTATATTTTTCCATAGAATAGTTTTACCATGAATCTAAACATGTTTTAGGTGATTTAACTGGAGCAGTAAGAAATCTGATGAAATCAATGGAAAAGTATTATTTTGATGAAAGTTTCTCTTCGTATATTATTTCTATTTTTCTCCATCAAATAGTTACCTTTTTTCAACTCTTATTATAGGTTCAAGCGGTACATGTGCAGATTTGTTATGAGAGTAAATTGCATGTCACAGGGGTTTGGTGTATAGCTATTTTTGTCACCCAGGCAGTAAGCATAATATCAGAAAGGTAGTTTTTCAATCCTCACCCTCCTCTTACAATCCACCCTCAAGTAAGCTGCGATATCTATTGTTCTCTTCTTTGTGTCCTTGTGTACCAAATATTCAGTTCCCATGTATAAGTGAGAACATGAAGTATTTGGTTTTCTGTTTCTGCATTAATTGACTTAGGATGATAACCTCCAGCTAGATCTATGTTGCTGCAAAAGATAAGATTTTGTTAATTATTATGGCTGCATAATATTCCATCATGTATATGTGCCATATTTTCTTTATCTAGTCCACCATTGATGGGCATCTAGGTTGACACCATGTCTTTGCTACCATGAACAATGCTGTGATGAACGTAACTGTGCATGTGTCTTTAGGGTAGAACAATTTATATTATTTTGGGTAGATACCACATAATGGAATTACTGGGTCAAGCGGTAGTTCTATTTCAAGATATTTGAGACATCTCCAGACTGCTTTCCACAGTGACTAAACTAATTTACATTCCACAAGCAATGTATAAGGGTTCCCTTTTTTCTTCAACCTCACCATCAAGGAGTTAGATTATGATAGTTACATTCCATTAAAAATAAAATAAAATCTGATTTATTCATCCTAATTAATTTAATAATAATTATGATTGCTATTGAACTATAGCTAATTTTTTTCAGCATTTATCAAATACCTGAAAAAAATAACACTCTTCCACATTTTTCTCATGTATTCGTATACTTGTTTCTGAGTTAAAGAACTATTATATATTTGAAGGTTTTGACATTTTATCTATTTGCTTGCAAATTATATTTATATGCTAATTGCTTTAGAAGAACATACCTAGTCCAAAATAAAATTGGACTCCATATTTCAGTAATTTTCATGATTGTTAAATGCAAGCATTTCAGATTAAGTTTTATACAATCTGTTGAAGCCCTAATAAGTGGGTCAAAATTTTTTTATGCAAACATATAAGCACATTTTATTTTGGTTACACCACCGGTTACATACTGACTCATCCTGAAAATTATGTTTAATTATAGGAAATAATTACTGCAGTTATATAATGATTTCTGTGGATGTTGAGTAAGCATTACAGTACAGCTTATCAGCATATGGGCCTATACTTTTCATCTTAAAATGCCAATAACTAATCTCCTGCATCCATTCCAAAAACCAAAAGTGATCATGTCCTTACTGCAAAGTCTCATCTTGTTTCTATGACCTGGTTCAAGCTAAACGTCCTGGTGCAAGCCAAGAATCTCTGAATGTATTTCCTAAATTGATGTCTGGCTCAGAGGAAGTTCCTTAAGACTCAGAAATCTATAGCTAAGTAACAACACAAACTCATTTGGATTCAGAATATATATGGTAATAGAGTACAGAAAAAAAGTGTTAAGTAGAAACAGCACAGAATGGTCTTTTTTTTTTTTTTTTTTTTTTTTTTGATAAACATCAGGGACATCTTTTGAGAATAGAAAAAGGTAGATTGATTTATTTTGACACCACCAAGGTAGCTTTTCTTAATTCTTTTTTCTTGGAAGCCTTTTCTTTGTCTATTGTTCTCTATAGTTTGTCCAAATAGACATTAATGAACCTTATTCTCCTGGAGAATATACTGCTATAGAAGATAACTTCATTTTAATATTAGTGTGGACGCCTGAAGATTTTTTTGTGACCGAGAAAATAAAAGTCTCTGTTTTCCAAGCTTAAGCTTTATTCAACAATAAAACTCTCTTTAAAATGTTTTAGGCATTATTTGTACTAATAGTTTTGCAATTGCATGGGCTACTGACCAATGCCAGAGGGGCTACAACCTGGAAGAGGGGTAGAGAAGTTTTGTCTTTTAGCAACACATCTGTGACCTGATCATTTCCCTAGTTCTCAGGTGGCTTCCATTTTGGAGACTCACTCGGGGTCAATTCAAAGCATTCACTGGCGAGATGAAGGCAGATGTAATCTGTCACTCATTTTAGGATGCATGCAAATAGTGGTTCTTTAATAAACATAGCAGAAAGAATTCTGTAATCCTAATCTTGTACTACTTTCCCCCTATATTCTGATTCTTTCAAATCTTTCAAATTAACATTCAGCATTCTTTTACTATGGGTTTTATGTGGAAATAGCTCCTTTATAAAGCCTGTATTTTCTTTCATTGAAATTTCAAATGGACTAGTTTTCAAAACATCCTTTCTTATAGGACATTATTGTAGACTGCAAAAAATAACAAACTTAGTTGAATATGTTGACATATTTCTACCAAGTCTCCAAATGAGCCACTATTTAAACATATAATCTAATTTCAAGATAAAACAGTTCAAAGTTAAGCTGCTATTTTGCTACCACACAAGAAGATATTGTAACCTTCCAGTTAAGGATGCAGAGACTCACTCTGTCCCATATTCAAACTTTACTCAGGCAACTCCACATTTTGGGTTCTCATATTGGAACAAAATTTTAAAGAACACATACTTATTAGCAATATTTTGATGTGAATTAATGAAACTGTGATTCAAACAGATTTAAACAAAAAGGGAAGGAACATGTTTACTTAGAATGAGAAGGCCAAGGAAAGGGCTAGCTTTAGGCAAAATGGAACCAAAATCTCAACATATTGTGTCTTTTTTTAATCTGTGGCTGATTTTTTTGGAGTTGCCTCCACCCTCCAATATTTCCCCTTAAATCACAAGATTGGTTTTTAGATAATGTATTCATTATTATATTTAGAAAAATGGAATATCTTAATATGGCAAATCCTGTACCCATATCCCTAGAGACAGAAAGAAAATAGATAAACATCACCCAAATCATTATGGATGGCAAATAGGGGAGGTGTGTTGGGTTGGGCCTGGATGATTGATGCACAGTATCCATTTTTTTCCTTCTTTTAAATGTATTTCCCTCTGCAGAGGCTGTAAACATAAATTCTATATTTTACAAACTCTGTTAGTAAGTTTTTGGAAGCAAATAATATGTTGCCAATTATACAAATTTGACAGAAGCTTAAAAGAAGGAAGTCACACAGAGGTGATATCCCTGCTGCTTTTAAAAACATTTTCCTGCTTCTGAGAATCAAAAGCAGAGACACATAAATGGCAAGAGCATTGAACATAGTGCTTCATTGTCTACTCATTAGCTGTCAAGAAGTAGTCAGTATGCTACATGCTGTGCAGGCTTCCTAATCCATGTGATATCACCACAGCTAGTCCAAATGCTTGTCACCTGACCTCAGTATGTCTAAACTCTTCAAATTTTTATTTCTATTTGAATACATTTTATTTTCACAAATAATGTGAGATTTACAAAAAGTTTGCAAGGAGAGTTTCCATATGCCTCCCCACATACACCCAATTCTATCTGTCATTAACAACTTAAATTAGTATCGTACAAGTGTTACAATATATTGATCAACATCAATGCCTTTTATTAACCAAAGTCCATTCTCCTTTTAGATTATCTTAGTTCTGGCAGGACACAGTGGCTCCTGCCTGTAATCCCAGCACTTTAGGAGGTAAAGGCAGGTGGATCATCTGAGGTCAGGGGTTCGAGACCAGCCTGCCCAACAAGGTGAAACACTGTCTCTACTAAAAATAAAAATAAAAATAAAAAATTAGCTAGACATGGTGGTGCAGGCCTGTAATCCCAGCAACTAGGGAGGCTGAGGCAGGAGATCCCTTGAACCCAGAAGGTGGAGGTTGCAATGAGCCTCAAAAAAAATGAACTTAGTTCTTACCTAATTTTTTGTTGTTATTGTTTGTTCCAGGATTCCACCCAGGAAACCACATTACATTTAGATTTCATATTCACTTACTCTCCTCTAGGTTGGAAAAGTTTTTCAGATTTTCCTTGTTTCTGATAAAATCTGAGAGTTTTGGGGAGTACTCATCAGTGTTTTGTAGAATATCTCCCAATATAGTTTTGGCTGAAGTTTTTTCCACAATTACACTTTGGTAACGTGGTTATTTTTAATTTTTATTTAATTTCTGTGGTATATACTTTATATATGTATTTCTGGGTTACATTAGATATAGGCATGCAATACATAATAATTATATTAGTGTAAATTGGGCATCCATCACCTCAAATATTTGTCCTTTGTGTTACAAACAATCTAATTATATTCTTTTAGTTACTTGTAAATGTTTGATTAAATTATGTTTGACTACAGTCACCCTGTTGTGCTAGCAAACACTAGGTCTTATTCATTCTTTGTAACTAATTTTTGTACCCATTAGTCCTCCCCACTTCCCCACCCACCCATTACTTTTCCCAACCTCTGGTAAACAGGCTTCTACTTTCTATCTCCTTGAGTTCAATAGGTTTGATTTTTAGATCCCATAAATAATTGAGAACATATGCTGTTTGTCTTACTGTGTCTGATTTATTTCACTTAACATATTTGCCTCCAGTTCCATCCAAGTTGTTGCAAATCACAGGTTCTCATTCATTTTAATGGTTGAATTCTGCTTCATTGCGTATCTGTACCACCTTTTATGTATCCATTCATCTGCTGATGGACACAGGTTGCTTCCAAATCTTGCCTATTATGAGCTGTGTTTCAGTAAACCTAGGAATGCAGTTATCTATTTGATATGCTGATTTCCCTTTTGGGGGTATATACCTGGGAGTGGATTTCTGGATCCTAAGGTAGCTCAATTTTAAGTTTTTTGAAGAACCTCCAAATTGTTCTTTATCGTAGTAGTATTAATTTACATTCCCTCCAACAGTGTGCAAAGGTTCACCCTTTCTCCACATCCTCATTTGCAATTGTTATAGCCTGTTGAATAAGAAGTCCTTTGGACTGGAAAGAGATAATATTCCATAATTTTGATTTGCATTTATCTGATTATCAGTGATTCTGAGCACCCTTTCATATACCTGTTTGCCATTTGTATGTATTCTTTTGAGAAATGTCTATTCAGATCTTTTGCCCATATATAAATATCTATACATATATAAAATGTATATATATTTACATATGTATATATATTTATATATATATAATGTCTATATATATATGTGTGTGTGTGTGTGTACACACACACACACACACACACTATTAAAGTTCCAGGACACATGTACAGAATGTGCAGGTTTGTTACATAGGCATACTTGTGCCATGGTAGTTCGCTGCACATATCAACTCATTATCTAGGTTTTAAACTCCACATGCAATGGTGGTTTGCTACACCTATCAACCCATCATCTAGATTTAAGCTCCACATCCATTAGGTATTTGTCCTAGTGCTCTCCATCCCCTTGCCCCCAGCCCCTGACAGGCTCCAGTGTGTGATGTTCCCCTCCCTGTGTCCATGTGTTCTCATTGTTCAACTCCCACTTATGAGTGAGAACATGCCGTGTTTGGTTTTCTGCTCCTGTGTTAGTGTGGTGAGAATGATGTTTTCCAGCTTTATCCATGTCCTTTCAAAGGACATGATCTTATTCCTTTTTATGGCTCCATGGTATGCCATGGTGTATATGTGCCACATTTTGTTGATCCAGTCCATCACTGATGGGCATTTGGGTTGGTTCCAAGTCTTTGCTATTGTAAATAGTGCTTCAGTAAACATATGTGTGCATGTGTCTTTATAGTAGAATGATTCATAATCCTGGATAAATAACCAGTAATGGGATTGCTGAGTCAAATGGTATTTCTGGTTCCAGATCCTTAAGGAATTGCCACACTGTCTTCCACAATGGTTGGATTAATTTACAGTCCCACCAGCAGGCTAAAAGCATTCTTATTGCTCCTCAGACTCAACAGCATCTTTTGTTTCCTAGTTTTTTAATTTATGGCCATTCTAACTGATGTGATATCTCATTGTGGTTTTGATTTGTATTTATCTAATGACCAGTGATGATGATCTTTTTTTACGTTTGTTGACCACACAAATGTCTTATTTTGAGAAGCACCTGTTCATATTCTTTGCTCACTTTTTGATGGGGTTGTTTGTTTTTCTTGTAAATTTGTTTAAGTTCCTTGTACAATCTGGATAATCAGATTATTAAATATTTTCCAATAGCGTTGTTTGAGCTGCTTGTAATATTCTGGTTATTAATCCCTTGACAGATGAATAGTTTACAAATGTTTTCTTCCATTATATGGGTTGGCTCTTCATTTTGTTGAGTGTTTCCTTCACTGTACAAACGTTTTTAAATTTGATGTGCTCCCATTGGTCCATTTTGCTTTTGGTTGCCTGTGCTTGTGGGGTATTGCTCAAGAAATCTTTGCACAGCCCAATGTCCCAGAAAGTTTCCCCAATGTTTTTTTTTTTTTTTTGCCATAGTTTCATAGTTTGAGCTCTTAAAGTCTTTAATCCACTTTGACATGATTTTTGTATATGTGCAGAGATAGGAGTCTAGTTTGATTCTTCTGTGTACAAACATCCAGTTTTCCCAGCACCACTTATTAAAGAGAGTGTCTTTTCCCCAATGTATGTTCTTGGCACCTGCAAAAATGAGCTTGCTGTAGGTATACGGATTTATCACTGAGTTCTGTATTCTGTTCACTGATCTATGTGTCTATTTTTATGCCAGTACCATGCCATTCTGGTTACTATAGCTGTGTAGTGTAATTTAAAGTCAGGTAGTGGGATTCCTCCAGTTTTGTTCTTTCTAAAACAGGATGGATAGTTTTGACTATTTTGGTCTTTTGTTGTTCCACATAGATTTTAGAAGTTTTTTCCTTCCAATTTATTTGAAGTATGTCATTGGAATTTGATAGAGATTGAATTAAATTTGTAGATTGTTTTAGGTAGTACAGACATTTTAGCAGTGTTGATTCTTCCAATCCATAAACATGGAATATATTTCCAATTTATTTGTGCCTTCCTTAATTTATTGTACCAATGTTTTATAGTTTTCATTGTAGAGATCTTTCACTTCTTTGGTTAATTACTAGGCATTTTATTTTATTTGCAGATACTATGAATGAGATTTTGTTGATTATATTTTCAGATTGTTTGCTGTTGACATATAGAAATGCTACTAAATTTTGTAGGTTGATTGTGTATTCTGCAACTTTACAAGAATAATCTGACTTCTTCCTTTCCAATTTGGATGCCCTTTACATCTTTCTCTTGTCTGATTGTTCTAGCTAGAACATCCAGTACCATGTTGAATAAAAGCAATAAAAGTGGGTATCATTGTATTGTTCCAGATCATAGGGGAAAGGCTTTCAGTTTTTCCCTATTCAGTATGATATACAGCTTTTATTATGCTGAGGTATGTTTCTTCTATATCAAGTTTTTTGAGGGTTTATATTCACAAAGGATGTTAAATATTATCAAATGCTTTTTTAGCATCAGTTGAAATGATTATATGGTTTTTGCCCTTCATTGTGTTGGTAGGTTGTATAACACTAATTTATTTGCATACATTGAACCATCCTTGCATCTCCAGAATAATTTCCACTTGGTCATGATGGATAATTCTTTTAATGTGTTGCTGAATTCAGTTTGCAAGAAATTAATTGAAAGCTTTTGCATCAATATTTATTGGTGATGTTGGCCTATAGTTTTCTTTCATTGATGTGTCACTGCCTATTTTTGATATTAGAGTAATACTAGTCTTACAGAAAGAGTGTCAAAGTATTCCCTGCCCTTCCCTGATTTTTCAGAATAATTTCAATAGGATTGTTTTTAGTTCTTTACACATTTGACCTAATTCAGCAGTGAAGTCTTCAGGTGCCAGGCTTTTCTTTGCTGAGAGACATTTTATTATGGCTTCAATGTTATTACTTCTTACTGGTCTATTCAGATATTGGATTTCTTCATGCTTCAATCTTGGTAGGTTGTATATGTCTCGGCAATTAACCATTTCTTCTAGATTTTCCTATTTAGTGGCACATAGATGCTTATAGTAGCCACTAATGATCCTTTGAATTTCTGTGGTATCGGTTGTAATGGATCCTTCATCCATTTTATTTATATTGGTCTTTTTTTTCCCTAGACTGATTAAAAGTTTGTCAATTTTTTTATCTTTAAAGAAAAAAAAGTAATTGTTTCATTGATCTCTTTATTATTTTCTTTATTTTCATCTAATTTATTTCTGCTCTGAATTTTATGATTTCTTTTCTTCTACTAATTTGGGATTTTGTTTTTTCTTGCTTTTCTAGACTTTTAAGATGCATTATTAAATTGTTTGTTAAAAGTTTTTCTTCTTCTTTTTTTTAATGTAGACTTTTACAGCTATAAACTTCCCTCTTAGCACAGATTTCATTGTATCCCATAGGTTTTTGCATGTTGTGTTTCCATTATCATTTATTTCATAAACATTTTCAATCTTCTTAATTTCTTCATTGACCTACAGGTCATTCAGGAGCATATTGTTTAATTTCCATGTGTTTGTATAGTTTCCCAAATTCCTTTTGTTACTTATTCCTCTTTTTATTCCACTGTGGTCAGAGAAGATGCTTGATATTATTTCAATTTTTGAATAGATTAAGACTTGTTTTGTGATCTAACATAAGACATGTCCCTGAGAATGATTCATGTGCTGAGGGAAATAATGTTAATTCTGTAGCCATTGGATAAAATGCTGTATAAACAATGTATTAGGTTAATTTGTTCTATAGTGCAGGTTAAGTCAGATGTGTCTTTGTTGAGTTTCTGTCTGAAAGGTCTGTCCAGAGATGAAAGTGAGGTGTTGAAATCTCCAGCTATTATTGAATTACAGTTTACCTCTCTCTTTAAATCTATTAGAGTTTCCCTCATTCAGATATATTTGCTTTATATATCTGAGTGCTACATTGTTGAGTACAAATATATTTACCATTGTTATAACCTCTTACTGAATTGACACCTTGATCATTTTATAGAGACATTCTCTGTTGCTTCTTATAGTTTTTCTCTTGTCATTTATTTTGTCTGATATGAGTATAGCTACTCCTGCTCCTTACTGGTTTCCATTGGCTCGTAGTATCTTTTTACATCCCTCTATTTTCAGTCTATAGGTCTCTTTAAACATGAAGTGTGTTTCTTGTAGGCAACAGATTATTGAGTCTTTTAAACTATTTGTTCAGCTTCTCTATGTCTTTTGATTGAAGAGTTTAGTCCATTTAAACTCAGTGTTATTAGTGATAAGTAAGGACTTATTCCTATAATTTTGTTATTTGTTTACTGGTTGTTTGTAGTTTTCTCCTTCTTCTTCCTTTCCTTCATGTCTTCCTTTTAGTGAAGGTGATTTTCTCTGGTGGTATAATTTAATTATTTTTTATTTTTTATTTTGATATGTGTTATATGTTTTTTGATTTGAGATTACCATGAGGCTTGCAAATAGTACATTATAAATAGCATATTAAAATATAATATTATTTTAAGCTGATAACAAATCAACACTGTTTTCACAAACCAACAACAAAAAAGAACAAGCAGAAAGAAAACTAGTAAAAACTCTACACTTCAATTTGTCTCCACACTTTTTAGCTTTTTTGATTTTACTTATATCTTACTGTACTGTCTACATCTTGAAAAATTACTGTAGTTATTATTTCTGATTGGTTCATCATTTAGTCTTTCTGCTTAAAATAAGAGTAGTTTACACAACACAGTTACAGTGTTATAATATTTTGTATTTTTATGTGTATTTACTATTAGCAGTGAGTTTTGCACCTTCGGATAATTTCTTCTTGTTTATTAACATCCTTTTCTTCCAGACTGAGTTACTCTCTTTACCATTTCTTGTAGGACAATCTGGTGTTGGCCTCAGCCTTTGTTTTTTGGGGAAAGTTTTTATTTATTTCTCCTTCATATTTGAAGGATATTTTCACCAGATATATTACTATAAGGTTAAAGGTTTTTTTTTTTTTTTTTGCAAGTCTGCGTCAGACATGTTGGACCTCCATTGTATGTTATTTGTTTATTTTTTCCTTGCTGCCTTTAGCAATATCCTTTTTTTCACCCTGATCTTCGGGACTTTGATTATTAAATGACTTGAGAAAATCTTCTTTGGTTTTCATGTACTTGGTGTGCTACACCCTACTTGTATTTGCATATTGATATCCTTCTGTAAGTTTGGGAAATAAGTAAACTTTGAATACACTTTCTACCCCTACAGACTTGGTTTTTCTGACTCCTCTTTAAGGCCAATAACATAGATTTGGCCTTTTGAGACTATTTTCTAAATCTTTAAAGCATGCTTCCTTTTTTAATTTTTTTTTCTTTTGTCTCTTCTCATTGTGTATTTTCACATAGCCTGTCTTCAAGCTCACTAATCCTTTCTTCAGCTTAATCAATTCAGCTACTAAAAGACTCTGACACATTCTTCAGTATGTCAGTTTTATTTTTCAACATCAGAATTTCTGCTTTCTTCTTGTTAATTATTTCATTCTCTTTATTAAATATAACTGATAAAATTCTGAATTCTTTGTGTTATCCTGAATTTCTCTGAGTTTCCTCAAAGCAGCTATTTTGAATTCTGAATCTGAAAGGTCACATACTCTGTTTCTCTAGGAATAATCCTGGTGTTTTATTTAGTTCATTTGGTGATGTGTTTTTCTGGTGGTCTTGATGCTTATGAATATTTGTCTGTGTCTGGGCATTGAAGAGTTAGGTATTTATTGTAGACTTAGTAGTCTGGACTTGTTTGTACCCATCCTTCTTGGGAAGGCTTTCCAGGTGTTCCAAAGGACTTGGGTGTCATGATCTAAGTCCTGTCTACATTAGAGAACTCCCCAAACTCAGTAACACTGTGGTTCTTGCAAACTTGTAGAGGTGCCGCCTTGGTGGTCTTAGATAGCATCTGGAGGAATTCTCTGGATTATCAGGCAGAGACTCTTGTTCTCTTCCTTTACTTTCTTCCAGATAAACTGGTTCTGAGCTGCTTAGAGATGGTGGTGGGGTAAAAAAAAGGCACCTCTGTAGCCACCAACAGTGGGGCTGTGCTGGGTCAAACCTGACGCCAACACAGCACTGGGTCTCACCCAAGGCCTGCTGTAACCACTGCCTGGCCACCACCTGTGTTTGCTCAAGGCCCTGGAGCTCTACAATCAGCAGGTAATAGATCAACTAGGCTTGTTTTAATCCTTTCAGTTTGATGAGTTCTCCCAGACCCTGGCTGGATCCAAAGGTGCAGTCCAGGAGACAAGGGCTTGATTTAAAAACTGTAGAAGTTTTCTTGAGATTCTATTGTAGACAATGGCTGAGTTGGGTCCTCTGCCTGGTTAGGTGTTTTGAGAAGGAAAATCAAAGACGTAAAGTTCCATTTTCATTGCGTCATATCAAGAGTACATATAATCAACATGACTTACCACTGGCAATGTTGGCCTTGGTCATTTGGCTGAGATAGTGTTTGTTAGGTTTCTCCATGGACCATACCCCATTCCTTTCATATTTCATGTACCTTTGGAATAAAGTCTCTATGTGTACCTAATAAGTAAGGAATGAAGAGTCATGTCCCACCTCATTTAGGGTGTTTTATATCTACATAAATTATTTGGAATGCTTTTGCATGAGCAATTTTTCTCTTTCACCTCTTTAAATTATTTATTAATTTCTTTATATCAGTATGGGATTATATATTTCATTTTATACTTTGGGTTATTATTCCAAAACCACTCATTAATTATGTTGCCCAGATTTTCCAGCTTTGGCCTTTCAAAGCTCTTTCTTTTGAATCCTGTGCCCCTGCATATACCCCATTAATGTGTATTTTTGTTTTTGTTTTGCAATTTTTACTTCTGATCTCTTCTTTATTTTCTGAAATTATAGATATTCCAGGCTAACTTGTACATTTTCTGCCAAATTCTACTATCATTTATTTCTCTATGGAGACTTTAGGATGCTCTTGTCAGAGAATGGATTTAGAAACCAATGTCTGAGCACTAGGTGTGCTTACTGCTCCTGGGATATTGATGCTTCTAGATCATCTTTGCTAAAAAATATTTATATGTGTGGATATTATCCCTTGCATATATCCTTATCTATAAATATTTCTATATGTAACCATCTGTATCTATATTAAGCTAAACAGGAGTTCAAACTGATGTTTCCAACGTTATTACTACATGGATCATTCTAGTAAACTCCAAAATGGTAAAAGGCACATGCTGGTGTTTAACTACCCAAGACGATTTGGGCCAGTGCTCTAACCCTCATGTTCTGATCCACAGAGACTTTGGTCAATTTGATGAGCATCCTCAAAAACTATAATACTTATATAATATAAATTTTTAAAATACAGTTTTTAAAAACCACTCTAGGTCTGAAGAGGAAAAACTTAATGTTAGTCTATGTTATGAAGAGCTGGAGAGTTACTTCTGTAGCCAGTTAACAGCAAATTTGCAACCCAGGACATTTTAATAAAGAAGAGTCTGAAGGCAAATGAGGGAGGTCCATAGATGCTGCACATGTAAAATTACTGCAAATATTCCTCCTGGATTTCAGTAAATGGATCTGAAGCAATGTAGAGGGTAACTAGGCACTGAGGAAATGTAATATGAGATTTCAGAAATTACTGGACATCATCTTTGAGCTAATATTAATCAGAGGGACCCAAAACATGACTGTGTTTCAATGGCAAGAATACGGCATTATAGGGGTTAAGTAATAAGTTTTGTTCTGAATTAATTCTGTATCCTGGAGGTTGTAATAAGAATATGCCTTGTGGGTATTTCCCCAGTTCTTGAATATATAATAACATGAGACATATGTGGCAACTGGAAGAACATTATATTTGTTCTCTTAATTTTGGAGCAACATATTTTATTATACCAATATCCAAGAGTAAACTTCTGTGAATGAAACTCTTACCAAAATACTAATGATAAACAACATTGGACTCCTGAAAGAACTGTGGAGAGGAAACCATAAAACTATTGAAACATTCAGAGGTGGCAATTTCTATCACATTCCTTACTGTTTACACAACTGATTAACCTCTAGAAAAATCATTTAGGGCTTGGCAGATGATAGAGCATCAAACAATCTTAATAAAATTGTATAAAAGTTGTGGCTTCAAATGGAGTTGGGTTTTTCATGCTGGAGTAAATTAATATAAATCCTTCCTTGCTATATGCAGCAATTATTTTAGAGGGAAGAGAAAGAGAAAGAGAGAGAACAATAAAAATAGCTTAAAAACTTTTCATTTGGCAAGGAAAGCAGGACAGCCAGACAGTTTTGATGCCTTATTTCTCAGCTATATAAACTCCTGAAATAATTTCTTCTGTTGGAGTCCTGACATCTTATTAGACTCCTACATAGATTACAGCATGGTGATAAATTTTGCAACCAGCAATAGGATGTTACAGATAGGAAACAAAATAGATTTTAGATTCTTGTTAAGACAGCTATATTCTAAAGGGTGGGAGATACACATCTTTACAAATTTTAGGTCATGCAACAGTAGTGAAATTCGGGGTTTCAAATGGTCGCTATGATATCTCTTTCAAATTGAAGACCAAAATGATGCCCCTGTCCCATTCTACCCACTAAGGAAGAAGTATGAACTTAATGTATTCCTCTACAAAAAGTGCAAAATCAAACTTCAGAAGCAAAAGCCTGTTAGGTTTTAGTGGCAACATATCCTGCATATGATTATTTTCTTCAACCCCATTACCAAGTTAAATATACACTTGCTAGCATTTTTGTTGGACTCAAAAAGAGAGAATTTATCTGGCATTTTTGTCTTCCAGCTTTGATACTTTGACCTTATTTCCTAACAGATGCAATAGAAATAGAATTTGTGCTGCAAATGTGTTAACCTATTTGAGGCAATCAGAATATAGGTCCCTAGTTATTTAGAACAAAGCTATATCCTCTGTCTCAGTCAGTCTGAATTGCTATAACAAAAATATTAATAACATAGACAGGGTGGCTTAAACAACAAACAGTTATTTCACACAACTCTTAAGGCTGGGAAGTCCAAAGCCAGCCTGCCAGCCAATTTGGTTTCTAGTGAGGGCTCTCTTCCTGATTTGCAGCGGGATATTGTTTTTCCATATCTGCATATGGCAGAAAAAGAAAGAAGCAGCAAGCTCTCTTATGTTTCTTAGTATAAAGGTGCTAATCCCATTATGAAGGCAGAGCCTGCATCACCTCTTTGCCTGACAAAGGCCCCATCTCCAGGTATCATCACACTGGGGATTAGTACTTCGACCTGTAAATTTTATGCGGACAAACATTCAGTCTGTAACACCCTTGGGCTAATAACTTTTTTTTTCCTCAAGAAACATTTTCTTCTTTCTTACTAGCCCCTAGGAGGTTGAGACACTAAGTGATTATGACCACATTGACTTGACGATCATTGAGACACAAAGCCGTAAAACCGTTGTTCACTAAAGCACTGCATGATAAAGTAAAAGTGGTCGCTATGATCCCTAGTATGAGATACCCCTGAAGGAATAAGTTATACAATCATGTGGTTCACACATTTAATGTATCCTCCCCTGACACATGCACTTGTCTCTGTAAACCCCATAAGCTCACACCAGTAACTTCATGGGAACTCCCCAGGAAACTTAATCTACAAGTGGTTTCAAGCAATATACAAGTATCTGAGGAAATATGACGGCCAACTTTACAACCCCACATAGGAAAGATTCTGTATGAAAGAAAAATGTTCGCAATGGTCAAAATAGCTTGTAGTTCACTTTGCCTGAAAATAAAACCTTTAGAGATATGGAAGACCATTCATCTACTGGCCATAATTAACAGTTTGACTAAATGGCCAAATATTTTGAAAGGACACGGTGAGAAGCATGAAGACAGGAAGGACTGATAAGCCATGTGTGGATAGACTGATCAATATGGACCAGAATCTCAGAATATTTGTTACACAGAAATTCTTACAAAATAGTGCCTGCTATAGAGCCTCATCTAGTGAATAAAAATGATCCATTCTCTGGATGTCATTCATCCATCAGTCATCCTGCTGCTTGTCAACCTATCTATAAAATAAGTAGTTGGTATGACAGGGATGAAAGTTCGATGTGGTGCGAAAATTGGGATTTTTCAGCCCAAGGCTTATCTAGTCTGTCTTACTGATAAACTCAGTCCTACATAACAGAACTGAAGGTGATCCCCACCATAGCACAATCTTTTAGGAATATTAATAAATGATCTAATACTAGTTTGATTACATTAAACCACTTTCAGAATGTCAGGAAGAGCAGCTTGTCCTCATTAAAGCAGTCACTTATTCTGGATGTAGGCTTGCCCATCATGCTGATATGCTTTTGCCAGAAAAACAATCTGATAACTAATAGAAGTCCATGTGCACTTCTACAACATCCCACACAATATTGTTTTGGAGCATAGGTTTTGTGTAACAGTAAAGAATTGAGGCAGTGGTGAACTGAGGCAGTGATTCCTCGTGACCCATCACTCTGAAATAATTAGCCTTATACTATAATGTAACAAAGTACTGATGATACAATTATGGCACCTGTTGGAGGACACGTCCTTGCAGTCTTGTTGCACAGAATGCAGAATATATTCAGAGCCATGTATAGAACTCAGAGTTCTGTGTTTTTATGGTTCCATTTGACTGGTAACCAAAGTTTGAAAGTGTAAGGGCCACATCTCTCTATAACAGCTGATTATATTGTCATAAATTTTATTGTCTTTAATTCCTGATGGTTTGGACCTTTTTAGTTTGCATTCCTAGTATAAGGAATAAATACTTTGCATCAGGAGATTAATAATGGGTCAATTGAATTGGAAGTTAAAATGTCATTTTACTATTTTGCATCTTTTATGCCAGTGAAGCAACACTCCTAGTTATAGCCACTTTATAGTTACTGAGCTTTATTATCAAGACAAATGGGATTACTACTACCAAATGGAAAACGGAGGAGTGAAATAAACCAATAGGAAACCCTATTGCTAGGGACAGAGTTGTGTACCTAAAATTTATTTGTTGAAACTCCGGTATATATACACACACATATGTATGTGTATATATACATATATACATATATATATATATATACACACACATATGTATATATGTGTATATGTATATATACATATATACATATATACACATATGTGTATATACGCACGTGTATATACATGTATCTGTGTGTGTGTGTATGAGATTCCTAGGAGGAATATGAAGTGGAATATCCCTTTTGGATTATTTTATTTCTATTCTTAAAGAAAAGAAATAAAATCCTGAATGGCAAAAGCCAGCTATGGTGGTAGTTTTATTAAGCACTCACTGTTTAGCCACCAGCTTTGTTTGAGTTGAGAGGATTTGTGATTATGTAGTATCCTGATCCCTGGATCAGAGCGAGAGTGTGTATGCTTGGACTAGGTTGTATTAGTAGAATCCTCCTGACTCCAACTTCTCTAGCCCTGCTAATGATTTTATAAGCACTTATTTTCCAATATTAAACATACTTCTGCTTAAAATATTATTGATTGCTTCATTTTCCTGCACAAAACTCTAAATGACACAATTTTTCCCTCATGAAAAAACTGAATTGTCATAACCCCTATTACCTGAAAAATAAAAAGATATGGGCAAAAAATGCAATTCAAATCAGAAATAAAATACTTCTATTATCGTAGAACCTAAATGACTCACATTTAAATTTGTCAGCACCTTCTCTAAGTAGGTGACAGAGAAAGCCTCTTAAGAATGCCTTCTATATATTCTGGAAAAAATATCTTGAGTAACTAGGAGCCAGTCACTGGTTAAGTAAATGGTGCAACAAGAGAGTTTATGCCTAATGAAGAAATGTGGTTCTTTACATTGCTTGGAATTATAGCCTTTTCCTAGGGGGATAAGTGGATAATTCACATATAGAACAAAAGTTCTCCTGGAAAGAAAAAAGAGTAAACTCTGACCCTTCCATTTGAAGTTTAACTGCATTAGACTGTACCAGGATTGAAATAGCCCAGCTCAAGATAAAGGATGCTAATTTGTTTTGAAACAGAATTAAAATTAAGGGTTGACGAATGCCAACTGGTTACCTAGACCCAAAACATGCACCTCTGTGGTCCATGATAGGGGCAGGGCTATCTCTGGCTGGAGAGGAATGTTAGGTATCTTGTGAGTCTGGAAAGTTGATTTTTGAACCATTTTAAATTTAAATATTAAAACAAATGTGCTGCTATTTGCTCTCCAGTTGGAAGTAAGCAGGTCTTACGAAGTCATATTACATTCAAGATACTTAAGAGCCCGGTTATGTTGAGTAGAGAATGATTTCAGCACTGAGTCTAACATAGAGAAAAGTGGTATCAATATGCATAATATAATCCTAACTTTTTCTATGACTCTTGGGTCTCATTCAATCAGTAGCAGGTAGGACAGATGAAGGAATGGAGGCAAGAGTTAATAACGAACTTGTCTTAGGCTGTAGATAAGTAGGGAGAAAATTAGGCAGAACAACTAGGTTTCCTGATTATCATCTCTGTGATCTTCCTACTGGCCCATTTAGTTAAGAGGTAAGAATCTTTTGTCTGACAGCTCTGACAATCCTTATGCTGCCCCTTATTCACTGTGTGACCTTGGGAAAAGTTTAAGTTCTCTAAACCTCAAAGTCTTCCCAAATTAAATGAATAAATGAAGTTAACTACCCATTTTTCCTTTAACAGAATCTATTAGGTTCTTGTCAAGATAGTCTCTTTGTCATCTCGATACATATCTCAAGCAATCTACTTCCAAGCAACACTTCCTGCTGCAAATCTTCCCTTTCCTCTTATTACCCTGTGATAGTCTGTTCTCACACTGCTGTAAAGAAATACCCGAGACCAGGTAATTTATAAAGAAAGGTTTAATTAGCTCCTGGTTCTACAGGCTATACAGGAAGCATAGTAGCTTCTGCTTCTGGGGAGGCTTCAGGAAACATACAATCGTGGTGGAAGGCAAATCATGGGAAGCAGGCACATTTTACATGGCTACAGAAGAAACTAGGGGAGCAGGGAGGTGCCACGCACTTAGAAACAACCAGATCTCATGAGAACTTTATCATGAGAACAGCACCAAGGGGCTGCTGCTAAACCATGATCCAGTCACCTCCCACCAGGCCCCACCTCCAACACTGGGGATACAATTCAACTTGAGATTTGGGCGGGGACACAGATTCAAACCATGTCACACCCCTAACAGTGTAACTTTCTGTTCATTTATTATTTCATTCAAAAACTGTAAGACATTGATTATGTGTCATATGCACTAATAGGTGTGAGAGATACATTACAAAGCATAATCATATACTCATTCCACTCTCATAGAAATTATAATCCGGTCAAGGAAATAAGTTAGTGTATGCCAGTGTTATTCAAAGCATTGGTAGTAGCTCTTAAACGACAGTTTGGGGCCGGGCGCGGTGGCTCACGCCTGTAATCCCAGTACTTTGGGAGGCCGAGGTGGGTGGATCGCCTGAGGTCAGGAGTTTGAGACTAGCCTGACCAACATAGGGAAACCCCGTTTCTACTAAAAATACCAAAACTTAGCTGGGTGTGGTGATGGGTGCCTGTAATCCCAGTTACTCTGCTGGCTGAGGCAGGAGAATTGCTTGAACCAGGGAGGCTGAGTTTGTGGTGAGCCAAGATCATACCATTGCACTCCATCCTGGGCAACAAGAGGGAGACTCCGTCTCAAAAAAAAA
>NW_016107326.1:23698-45975 GCF_001604975.1 Cebus imitator
AGTTTGGTAATTTCAGAGTACCAGTTTAGGCTTGTTAGGAATTGGCTCAGCTGTAAGAGAGACTTCTTACTCAAACGTTACAACCTTTCTGTAGTGTACCAAATTGATGAAGGCACAGTCATTGTGGCCCAAAGTATGATAACCCTTAAGGGTCATTTTAGCTCCAGGGTTCCATGCAGGGTTGGTCTGGGTTCTGACAGATCTCATAACACAGCTCCACTTCTCCATTCTCCACAGCTCTTGATACCAAGGGTATTCCCTAATAATTGTCCTGCATGCTAAATTCTGTTTCAGGTCTGTTTCCCAGAGACTCCAAATTATGAGGGCTGGTGAGAGTTGTGGCTTGAGATTAAGCAATAATACGGATTTTGGAGTTGTATCCCTTGTTACACGATTGGCAATGTAAGAGAACATAGATAACTCTTCACCCAGGTAACTGTCTAATTGTTAAAAATCTCACTGGTGTTGAACTGCAATGGTATATAAAAGGGAATACACAAGCTAATGGAGAAACCAGAACAATAAAAATGATGGTACTTGGCTGATTTTGCTAATTTCTGTTGAAGATCTAGGATCTATAAATAAAGACTGAAAATACTAACAGAAAATTCAAAGCCACATGTAAAATACAGAAGCCCACCTTAGTAGCATACAAGGAAAGTCTCACCTGCAGTGAGAGGATAAAAAAACTGAGGACTTGTCCAGGATCTTCTTTCAGTGAAATCTGTTTCTAAAAAAAGGCTATACTCACTAAGGCAGGTGTGTTTTTGTTTTCTGCGTGTGTGTTTTTCATTTTTTTGTTTGTTTTGCTACAAGAATTGCTCCCAGAAACATGCAGAAACTTATGGCCCATGTTAAGTGAGGTGGACCTGACAGAATTGACAAAGCAGATAGTGCAGGAAGGAATTGACTCAAGAAAGAGGTCATGTTGGAGCAAATGAACTAAGTAATGCTGAACACCTACCAAGTAGTCAATCAAATTCAATGGGAAGTTCAGCAGTTTAGAACATTTACCAAGGCCATAGACAGAATCCTGGTGATAGGGGCACCAGCATCATTGAAATATTCTCTGGAGCCTCTCATCTCTGAACCAGGGCTGATGGCAAAATTTTGTTGTAGGGCTTGGCTCTTTGACATCAATGGGATAGCATTATCTTGAGAAAATGGAGACTACGTGGCAGTGCTTTACTGCCAAGAGCCAGGTGTTTTCAATTATTGTAATAAGCAGTAAGGTTTGAGAAGCAGCTACAGTGTCCTAACCTATAGATAATGAAGTAGAACTTTATTGGTGTAAAAATATACCGTCAGGCAACAAAGGTGGTTCTCAACTTGCACCATGAGAAGAATAAAAGCCAGAATATTAAGGAATTAAAGGCAGTCACCAATTATATTGTGTTCCAAGAGCTGTCACAGTTTTCCATCAACTGGCTGGCTTAAAAAAACAAATTTATTTCTCTCCTAGTTTCAGAGGCCAGAAGTTTAAAAAACAAAACAGGTTCTGAGAGAGAATCTGTTCTAAGCCTCTCTCCTGGCTTCTGATTTTACAAGCAACTTAGCATTCCCTGGCTTGTAGACACATTCATCTCTGCCTCCATCTTCAGGTGACTTTCCTCTCTGTGTATATTTCCGTATTCTTACCTTCTTAAAAAGACATCAGTCATTGGATTCAGGCCCACCCTAATTCATTATGACCTCATCTTAACTAAAAACTTCTTCAAAGACTATTTTCTTAGGATACATTCTGAGGTTTTACATGGGCATTAACTTTGGAGCAAACACTATTCAACTTAGTACACCAATAACACATTATACCCCTTGCTGCTTTCAGAACTAAGCCAGTTCTTGGTCCAAAGTATATTGCTTGAAGAGGAAGTCATTTTTCATGATGCCCTGAAAGACCAATGGTAAGTGCACATGCTAGTAATTCTCTCCATCCTCTCCAGACTGAATCTATAGCCATATATTCCACATAACTGTACATGGTGTTAAGGGGAATTCCCAAGAATTTTCAAGAATGACATGCAAAGGGTCTGGGGAGACATTGATACATGAGAACCGAAAAGCGACCATGACCCCTTGAGGGTGATATGGGGATCAGGTAATAAATATATAGTGCTAGCCAAGGCCTGATTCCTGATGAGTCCACTAGATCTGGAGAGTCATGCAGGAATAGTTTCTTAGTCTTCAGATGTTTAATTGCAATAGACACATTTGGTAGTTGGCTTAACCTCACATGGACTCCGGGGTAGGGGATATAAAAGCACAGGTAGTTAAGTGGAAGCATCTGAAACCACATTTCAGTGATGGTTTAAACATTCCTGCAAAAATTCATGTTAAAATTTAATTTCCAATGTAATGGAATTGGGGTACAGGGTCTATAAGAGGTGATTAGGTTGGGAGCAAAGCCCTCATGAATGAATCAAGCCCATGATCATGGGAGTGGGCTCCTGATAAATGATGAATTTGGCCTGATTTTCTCTCCTTCTATCTCTCACTCTCTCTCTCTCTTTCTCTCTCTTGCCTGTACTCACACAGGTGCTTCCTTGCCATGTGATGCCTTTCCCATGGGATGACTCTTACTCAATGTTGGCTCCAGGCTCTTGGACTTCCAGTCTCTAGAGCCAGCCAAACAAATTTATATTTATTATAAATTACCCCATCTGTGATGCTCTGTTATAGTAGCAGAAAACTGATTAGGACAACTTCCGTCCACCAGACAAGAGGCTAAATCAAAAAATTCTGGGAATGGGGACAGAATTAGTGTCACGTAAAGTTCTATACATTGTAAGGAATGTAGTCCTGCGTGGCAACCACAGAAATGAGATAGGTTCTCAAGAATGAAAGTAGACCACTGCAGCTGCTGTGTCAGTTGTGCTATCTTTGTAAGGGCTCCTTACCACAGACTCAGCTACACAGTAAATGATTATAGCTTTGGATTATGATGATGGTGATGATGATGATGTGTGTATATGTATGTGTATGCACTTAATCATTACTGGGTTATGGAATCAAAAATGGTTCCCAGCCACCAAGTATGGATGTTCTTGGCCAGGGCTATATGAATTCTCGTGTTCTCTGTCATAAGAAGTCCAAAGATAAATGGACCATCTGGGCATTATACATATCACATTCATGCATTATGGCAGAGATATCATGCTAATTGGACTAGATGATCAAGAAGAATTTATTTTATTAAATGAATTGGTAAGGACATGCATCGTAGAGGTAAAAATAAGCTTCAAGAAATTGTAGAGGTGTCTTATATTAAGAAATATTTTAGGTGTCCAATGGTCAGAAGAATGAACATGCCATCCAAAATAAAGAACAATGTATATTATATTGCATTTTATATTTCTTTACATAAAGAAAAAATGATAATTCCTTTTATGCTTTATCAGGTTATGGGACATATTGGAACATTTTGTTTCTTCCACACACGGAAATACAGTTTCAATCCATGTTCCAGGAAAAAAGGCTACCAAATTTTTCTTTGTGGCTCAGCACCAGGTCCTGCAGATCCAGGCTAAAGTGCCCGCTGCCTTGACGTTTGTGGCATTTGACCCAGAAGACACTGGATTTAAAAGCAAAAGAGACTGAAAAGTTATGGTGCAGGCCGGGTGCGGTGGCTCACGCCTGTAATCCCAGCACTTTGGGAGGCTGACGCGTGCGGATCACCAGAGCTCGAGACTAGCCTGAACAATATGGTGAAACCCCATCTTTAAAAAAATAAAAAATAATAAAAAAGAAAAGTTATAGTGTAGAATTTATGGCAACTTCCAAGACAGAACACAGAACTCCCTAATGTTGTGGAGTGAGGTTATACCATCTTCAGGAGCATAACCTCATTCATAGTCACCTTTTCAGAGATAACTCTGGGAATTCTCTTGGGTTCCTATGGAGACAGAGGACCTGACCATAGGTCCTCAATTCCCCACATGCCCCAAACTACAAATCATGAGTAAGAACTGCAAAAGCTCTCAGAACAGAACTCCAATCAAAGTCCTAAGCTTCAAGACTTGACCAAACTTTGACATTGCTTCTAGCAGTCCAGCCACGCATCGCTGGGACAACCAGCCCCATTTTGAATTTCTGTGTAGAAAATATCAGGGCAGCAAAAAATAATTTACTGTTTATTCCAGTGATGGGTCCACCTGATAATAGACCTGTGACTGCCCTTTCTTAGAGCATTCACTTAAACAGCTTACAATGATTACTAATTCTTTCTCTGCCCCACTGAGATGTATATATATTTCTACAACTCACGAATATTTTTCTCAAGAAGCTGAAAAGCCGCTCCTTTAAAATACAATCTCCAGGAAGGATAGGGTCTCTCTCCCAGTCAGTATGAATGAATAGAATCCTAACTTTTATCATTGCCAGCTAGCAGACATGGCAGGCCAAATCACATTTACACTGACGAATGCTGCATAATTTTTCACTTGAGTCCCCTTGTTCTCTCTTCCAATTTTCCCATTCTCCCTGTAAAACATCCAGTCGCCTCTGTGCAAATCAGAATGAGGTCTTTCCCCTACTGTCAATAGTTACTTTCCAGGGCCTTATTTATTTATTTACTTACTTAGTTAGTTATTTATTTTGAGACAGAGTCTTGCTCTGTCACTCAGGCTGAAGTGCAATGGCGCTATTTCAGCTCACTGCAACCTCTGCCTCCTGGGTTCAAGCAATTCCTCTGCTTCAGCCTCCAGAGTAGCTGGGAGTACACTCATTTGCCACCATGCCTGGCTAATTTTTGTATTTTTAGTAGAAACAGGGTTTTACTGTGTTGTCCAGGTTCATCTCGAACTCCTAACCTTAAGTGATCCTCCTGCCTCAGCTTCCCAAAGTGCTGGGATTACAGGGTGATCCACCGTGTCCGGCCATTTCCAGTGCTTTAAATAATATTGCATTTGTTTATCTTTAACATGAGCTAGATTCTGCCAGGTCCACCAGTCTGTAAAGTAGAGTGAAATGAGACCAATGTTTTATAAACCTAAGAATTACATGAAAAATCAAGCACAAGCATGACTAGAGACACTAGCAAGCTGCATGAGCAGGTAGCTTTGACCCTCATAGCAGCCTCCTTAGTTGAGCCAGTGTGTCTCTCTTAGGCTGCACCTGTGGTCATCTATGGGTGATCACTGCAACCAGCTGACAGAAGAGGAGCTTGGTCTATGGATGTGTCATTTCAGTGCATGGCTTTAAGCAGAAAATGGACTGCAGCTGCATTACAGCCTAACACTAGGATGGTGAGGGTAAAATCTTCCCAATAATTAGAGATGCGTGCCAGAAACCTGATCATCCACATTGTGTAGACAAAATAGCTGCATTACATTAGGATATTTATGGCCTCTTCTGCAGTTGCTAGTGAACAGGCTTTCTCTTCAGAGGCCTCCTGGAAGGAAGAAGATCAGAAGATTGGGAACAAGGCAGTTTGGGTCCAGAGACACAACAATAAATGGAATGGAATGGAATGGAATGGAATGGGATGGAATGGGAGCGAGTAACTAGCATAAAAATCTTCGTATCATATGTGAGTGTCCACTGAATAACAGACATTAGGGAAGAGGCATTAAACGAAAAATTCCATAAAATGAATCAGCTTGCTGTTATCAGTCAGCCTTTATGTTGGCCACTCAATGCTGTGCTGGCATCATGATACATAAACAAAGCATCTGTGATAGCAGACATAGAGACTATGCATGCATCTTGTAGTATGTGCTTGCCTTTTCAGGCTGAATTTTCAACCTATTAGAAGTGGAGACCAAGGCTGAGCCCTGATTTGGTTTAATTCCAGTAAGAAACCATCCAGTCACCTGGTGACAAGTTGACCACATTGTGTTCCTTCCACCCCAGAAGGATCAGTAATTCATTCTGATATGAGTAAATACATATTTGGACTAAAGGTTTGTCTTTCCTGCCTTGAAGACCTAGCCAGCACCATTTTCTGATGGTTTTCCCAAGTATTTAATAAACTGGCAAGTTACCACCTAACATTGCATCAGACCAGAAGAACACCTTGCTGCAAAGAATGTGTGGGAATGGGGCCTTGATCTAGAAGTTGCCAGACTGATAGAGTTTTAGAAACACCTGGTAATGATTCAGCTAAAATATAGACCTGCAAGAGATATTTTATGAGGATGTGTGACATACAACTGATTTAGCATGAACTTAGGATCAATCAATTTCATATGGTTTATTTCCTCCAGCAGGAAGACTCAGGTTCAGGAAACAAGAGGAAACACAGCAGTAGCCCTGTTAATTGTCACTCTCAATCATCCACTGGGACTCTTTCACTTTAAGCATCTCCAAAACTCCAGGCTCTGCATGGTTAGGTGTGTAGCTCCCCAAGGGGAGAACACTTCCCACAGGGAAAGTATGAGGAATCTTATGAAACTATAAACTATAGCTGCCTCCTTGCACTTCTGGTAAAGAATCTGAAGTCAAGAAAATGAGTCATTATCTCTACGCAGATAGGACTGCTGTTGCACACTTAATGCAGAGACGAATATAGGGCACCCAAATGGTCTACTGGGGCAGCTCCTAGTACTCTCCTGTCCAATTCTGACCACAAATGAATATGTGCACTGCCCTGGCCTAAAAAGGGCATGATGAGCAGAGTATTAGATGTCTGAGGATCTGGGTCACATCATCAAGTAAGCCACTGAGACGGAATTGAGCTACCAGCTAAAGCTAGAAGAATCTGTATTGAGTAATAAGGGAGATAAATATCAGCTGTGATCTCAAAATAAGCTGATGGGCTACAGATTGCCCCACTTACTTTCCTTTTAAAAAGTTTCTCCAAGGAAAAGAGGCCCACCAGAAACCTATAGGGTTTGCTCCCTAAGTAGTAGAATCAAATAATGCTAAAGGTGAACTCTGATGACAAACCTATGAGCCACACAGATCCCCATCAAGGAGCACTTACTTTCCAACTGCTGAAAGTGCTGTCAACAACCCTTCAGGGGTTGCCTCAACTGCAGAGAAGGAACAGCATTTCCAAAAACACCCCCTTCCTGAGACAACCTACAACTAATGACCCATCAAGGCAAGGGCGTAAAATGCCAGCCATTTAAGCCAAGTAATGGGCCATTTTGACTTAAGGGCTGCCTATGGATTTGGTCAAAGTTGAAGTCAGCATTACATCATAGTTCCACCTCTCTTTTTGCCCAATTATTCTTTCCCTCATCCTTTCTTTCCACAGGTGTTCTACCAAGGATATTCCCTTACAAATGTCCCAGTGAGCTCCTCCCCAAAACCTGCTTATAGAGAACTCCACCTATACATACAACACGGTCAAACTATGGATGTTGTTTTTATCTTCTCTCCTTATTCAGATTAAATTTACTCTGTAAAACTGTCTACAATGTGACTTCCATATTTGCCGCTTTATTAAAAACTCCTTTCAGGAGAATTATTCATGACGTATTTACAAGTAATAGCCAGAACATTTCAGATCTTATTGAGACTTTTTAAGTGTCTACAACAGTTGAATCCTTCCGCCTTCGTAAAATGCACTAATAGCAATCAACAGCCCACTGCCTTGGTTTTCCTTCTTTGATTTTTCTCTCTCAGTATTTTCTTTTTATTACTATTATTATTATTTTGAGATGGAGTCTTGCTCTTTCGCCCAGACTAGAGGGCGGCGGTGTGATCTTCGTTCACTGCAGGCTTCGCCTCCTGGGTTCAAGCAATTTTCCTGCCTTAGTCTTCCAAGTATGGGATTACAGGTGCCCTCCACCACTCTCTGCTAATTTTTGTATTTTTAATAGAGATGAGGCTTCACCATCTTTGCCAGGCTGGTCTCAAACTCCTGACCTCGTGATCTACCTGCCTTGGCCCCCCAACATGCTGGGATTACAGACGTGAGCCACCACACCCAGCCTCAGCATTGTTTTTTTAGGAAGATTTCTTGCTTTCTTCCTGTCTCATAAGTCTTAGAATGCAGTTGCCACTATTATCTTCTCAATTACACATTTTCTCTGGAGAATCTATTCATTTCTATGTACTCTAGTAGGATTTCTATGCTGATGGCTTTCAGCTCTGTAGCTCCTTTCTTAAACAGCCAGCTACCTGTGCCTGCACTTGGGTATTTCAAAAGAAGCTTAACTCATCATGAGCATATCTTCTTCTCCACCCATATACACTGCTCCTTTTTTTTTTTTTTCTTCCCTATCTTTACCAATTACATAGAAACATTTCCTTGCTCATAAGTTTTCAGGTCAGAAAAACGGGGTGGACACTGACTTTCCCTCTCTGTTACTGTAGCTATGCCTATTCATTTAGTCACCAGTTCTGTCATTCAGACCTCTATTTTATTGAGAATAAAACATTCTGTCCTTTCCCATTTCTTATTATTTAATAAACAACCATCCCTCACTAACTGGTCCCTTTGTTAATGAGCATTGTCTTCCTCATGAGAGTTCGCAAATGGCCAAATGGTTAGTTCTTCTAAGACACAAAGGGGGAAATGCCACACCCATGCTTAAAGCTGGATAGTGACTTTCTGTTATGATGGCATAAACATCTCCTGACTGGCTCAGGGGATCTTCCATGTCTAGCCCCTACCTTCCTGTCTAGCTCTTAAGCCACTCTATTTACATTTCCTCCTTCAGCCATGTTGAAAGGTTTTTAGGTTTTAGTTATTTGAATATTACATTTTATCTCACCACTGGGCCCAGTCAAATGCAGTGTGCTCTGCCAGCAAATTCTAAATCCAATCCTGTCCTATCTGACTGGTATTCATTTATGAATTCAGTATTCCTGTGGTTGTCCCTGCTTCCAAGAAGCTTTTTCTTATCAAATGTAAGTTTTCTTGATGAGTGCTTCTATCATTATCCATTATTATAACAATCATAGCATTCTTTACACTTCCTTGAGAATTATTCTTTGTCTTTCTTCTCTATTTGGTGAAGAGGGCCATGTCTAACTTGATATTCATAGTGTAGACTATACCTAATAAACTACATTTGTTGGGTGAATGAATTAATTATAACTGTGTCAATCCATTTCTCATGCTGGTACTTCCATCCTTCAATCAAGGTGCCCCTAGCTTCTCTATTACATGTCTTCTTCCTTTAAATTAGAACTTCAGAGACCACGGTGAAACCTGAAAAATGCCAGGGGTTATTTTCCTGGTAAGGAACAAATAACTGTCCCAGAGAACATAAGTTTTGATTAATAGAAGTTTTAATTCTTGACTGTTCTAAGGAGGACACGGATTATTCTCCAGAGCAGTGCCTCCTCAAAGGAAAGTGACAGGAGGGTTTTATGGGGTGCTGGAGAGGGGAACAGGTGCATCATCACATGTAGAGGAGGGGTCCCAGTGGCAGAAACATAGAGGATCCTCATGCTAGCACACAGGTTGCATGTTATGATAATGATGCTATAGCTCCTCCCAAGGTGGAGATTTTAGCATGGTCCTGAGAAAAGTCCACTGAATTTCATCTATAAATTGTTGAGAGTCTGTCAAGAGATGGTTTAAACCAACAAGGAGACTGTATTCCACCCAGGGTTTGGGTTAAGTACAGGCCATAAGCCAGGAGGGTATGAAACAGGAGAATTGCTCCAAGTGGATTAAATTCCTATAATCCCTGGAGCCTCTCCCCATCTGTTTACAATAAAACCTTCAAAAGAGCAGTTGTTCATCCTTTGTGAGAGTACACTTTCCAATAGTACAATAGTACATACACAGTATTTAAGGTTGTTTAAAGCAATGGCCAAAAAATTTAAATGAGTAACACTCCAGGGTTATGATTTGCAGTAGCAGGGCAGCAGATGTAAAGCTAGACATGTGCTAATTAAATATGGGCACTTCAAAGTACTCTATATGGAAACTATTAATTTCTTCTCCACATATTTTTATTTAGTAGATTCATATTGAGTCTATTATTTTACCAGTCTCTGTGTATGTGTGTGTGTGTGTGTGTGTGTGTGAGAGAGAGAGAGACAGAGTGAGTGTGTGTGTGTGTGTGTGTGTGTGTGTGTGTGTGTGAATTTCCCTACCAAATATGAATGCTTCAAACTTCAGACAAAAAGTAAATGTTAGGGGAATTAGTGTGTTCATCTTTATAAAATAAGACAAGGCCCTAGAGTTTCAGTGTCTTTGAATTTTACTCTTTTGTAAGAAAATGTCCTGCATCTTAGTGTTTCCATAGAGAACCACAGATGCTACGGCCTGACAACAAGCCTAGCTCTGTGGTGGCCACACGTGTCTCTGTAAGTCGCCCCTCCCAACTGACCTAGTTTAGCACACCTTCTGAGAAGATAAGCTATTCTTAGGGCACCCAGGTGCATGGATTGAACAGAAGCTTTTCTGTCACAGGTTAACTTGTGATGAATATGAAATATTGAGTTATTTCATCAAATTTGCTTCATAGAGATTTCTAAAAGGTCTGTTAGTTCTTTTTTTATCCACTTCTATCTAGGTCATGTATCCTTATGAATACAACATTTCACAATATAAACTGAAAAGTGTTATTTACTGTTCTATATTAAGAATTCTTAACATGTTTATTGACAAGAAAACATTTTATGACTTGACTGGGACAGTAAGAAATTGGCTGGAACTAAGTGTCATTATAATATTAAAATAAGGTGAATTTGATCAATTCTTCTTTAACAAAGTGCAAGGGGTTCTAAAGCTGGCCAGAGAGAATTTGGCAAAGCTATTTAGAAGACTTGATGTTACTGTGAATTATTATTGTATTTAATGGGCTGCACAACTGATTGTGTGTGTATATGTGTGCGTGTGTGTTTGACTTGTATGTGACATTGCATGTGCCTCTCTGTTGGGTGTCAGATTACCCTATGGGCAATTGCCTATGTGCACAACCCATAAGGCAATAAATAATTAAAAGTCCCAAAATTGCTTTCATTAAGCAATGTCACTTCTCTTTTCTCCCTGTATTTTATATTGCTAAACTTCTACTATAAAACAAACCAAAAAGAAAAGAATCATCATGCCTCTGCTTTGGCCCCCATTTTCTGATTCTGGGGTCAGCGATAAAATGGTTAATTGTTAGGCCATATTCCTGGCCATCTTTCTCTTATGAAAGAAGATACCAAGGGATTTAAAATAAAACATCAGAAAAGAATTTTCAAAAGCATTATTAGGAAACATTCCTTGGTTTTGCCCTATTTCTCCTTCATGTCTACCCTTTTTGGTCTCAATTTTAAGTTGGAATTTTAATAATGAAGAGTGTTAATACATAGGAAAGAGAACACATCTCTCTCATAAATTGTATATAATGAGGGACTGAAAACTCAGATTGACGACATGACTACTTTATAGCAGGCATTTCTGTTTGTTGTTTTGTGTGAAAATATTTTATTAACTTGCCATCAAACCTTGCAGTGAAGATAGGATTATGCTCATCTTACAAATTAGCCAAAAAAGATTCTAAGAATTTAAAAGACTTGCCCAAGGTCTCTCATCTACTAAGCGGCAAATCATAGAATAACATCAGGACTGTCTGATTGCACTGCATATAATTTTAATTTTTTTACACAATGTTTTCCTCTTTCCCTCTTGAATGTATCAATAGAAAATACTCAGAAATAAAATGTTTTGCATTTGTGCAATAACAGCAACTAAAAAGATACTTTCACAAAATAAGCTCACAGAAAAAATGGCCAGTGGTCTTTCGCTATGGAATTTAATGATAAGAAAATTGAGACCAGCCAAGCAGCCTTCTTCAGGTCTCAGAGAAGGAAGGGTCTGCATATTATTCCCTCTCATTCCTTTCCATTTTAAATCCAGCCCTTTTTTTCTACATCATGCTGTTTTCAAGCTTGTATTTAAATGTCTCTTTAATTATGAAACATTCAGTCTTTCTTTGGCATCAAATATCATGTTATATGTGTTAAACTTATCCCAAATTGGAATATGAACATTTTGGGTAGGAGAAAATTGCAGAAGAGGACATATTTATTTATACATCAACAAATTTTGAAATGCATAGTCATCTCGGGCAGTGAATATGTTAGTTGCATCTGGATTGTAATCTTGCTTTACTCACATTTCTAACTTTTTGATGCATGCCTTGCCCACTGGTAGATGTTGTCAGACAATTCGAATTAGTTATGGTGCCAATGACTTTTCAAAAGAAAATTATAGTTTAAATCATATACCTTAAAAAATAGACCTTTTAAAACTTGTTAGGTTTAATGGGCTGTTTTAATTATTTTGATCTTGCATTTCAGGATGGAAATATTCTCCACTGCCAAGATAATTCTTCAGAAGAAAATGAAAGATAATTATCTTTTCATATTACATGAAAATTAATGATAATCATCAACACCTATAAGTTCTTTCACAAGAAGTTAACCCATTGCAGTGCTTTAATTTTTAGTAAAAGTCTGTTTTAAACATTTGATTGTGAGTATATAGTTAGAATTAAAGTTGGGTTTTTCTTTATGTTAAATGCTTTTACATGGTATCCCAAAGGAAAAAAATAATATTAATTCATATACAAGATTCATCAACTAAAAGGATTTTACCACTATCTCAATTCAAGTTTCCCATGAGAAATAGAATAAATTACATTTTAATGTTTAGATGAATAAGTAAAAGACATACATATGATTAATGTATTTCCTCAACCAAATATTAAGACTAGGTCAAAGCGTACTGTGAATAGTCTGGAAGGCTAATACGTGTACAATGTTTTTTCTTGGTTACTCTCTTTGAATGCCTGCTATGCAGCAGACACTGTCATGGGTATTTTTTATTAATTTTAATCAATTTTGTACTACTATATCTACTTATATATGAGCAATAGACTCATGTATGCAATCTAAGTATATAGAGACCAAAATGTGTCAAATATCTTGGCTGAGATGACAGCACAATAAGATATGATCAGAGATTCATGTCTGGGTGTGTTTGGCTCAGATATTGATCTTTATTTTCTAGATCATGATTCCAGGACATTTCATAAAATTTTGTCAAAATTAAACTTTATTCCCCACAAGGTAGCATTTTTCACCTTTTTATTTTTATTTTTTTTTTATGTCCTTTCAGGCAGCACCAAATTCAAGAAAGAAATGTGCCAGTAAGCTTAAAGAACCTAAAGTGTGTATTCTTCCAGAAACATTTGCTAAAACAAAACAAAAAAATCTAAAAGCTTAATAACAAAAAAAGAACTGGGAGAACAATAGCAAACGGTTAATACCTTGTATGGTTCCCAAAGTATAATTAAAGAAAGTTATTTGGGGAGTTTGATATCCTAGCATTTAACTCTACCTATTTATCGTGTTCATTCTTGAATGAGCAATTATTCTCTTTCCACCAAATGCTGTCTATGCATACATTCTTTAGTATTGGAAATTGCTTTTGAGCTAGTTGGTGTTTAAGGTCACCAATCCTCAAGAATCTCTAGTCTATTTCATTCCAGAAGGCTATACCTTTTCCTCCAGCCACATCTCTGCTTCTAACACAGCATCTGAATTGGAGTCCCACAGATATTGAATAGCCAGGCAGCAGTATACTGATCAGATTCTGGAACTTTAGGGAAGAATTAAAGATGTTGCTTAATGTTTCATTTTACTTTTAATATCACTTTTTGTTTTTTCCCCCATTCTGATGGGCTTTGGTTTTTAACTTATCCTGAAGCACCTTGGTAGAGCTTATTTTGGGAGAACATTCTTCTGCTTCTCTCTTTCCTAAGCTCATGATCCCTGGTTTCACTCACACATCCGGACTCCTATGTTTAACTAAGTCTTCTTCATGTTTGGAAGCAATTGTACATGAATTAATATATCTCTGAAAGACAGAAAAGTAGCAGAAGCCTTCTAATATTTATCTTCTCTGCAACATTTGATACTGTTATCCATAATACTTTCTACTCTTAAACTTCTGAACCCACTTCCTGAAACTTGTAATAGGCAGAATAATGACCTCCCAAAGACATTCTATAACCCAGAACCTGTGAATATACTCACTTTTCAATCTACTAAAATTGTTGGATGTCTATGCCCAAGCATAAAAGATTAATAGCGTTTCTGCCAGCATTCAGGAGATCCCTTATAAACACATTGAACTTAGTTTGTCCTAAATAAAATTTCTTATCTGTTACAAAGACCATACTTCCACCCCCAAATCACCTATTTCTTGAGTTCCCTAAATTGTTTGGTCATATTATAATCTACCTGTTCCAGAAAGGCAGAAATTCTGCTGATTCTTAATATGCCTCTCTTGCAGCAAATTCACAGTAATTTCTAGCACTCAAATATAGCTTCTCTTCAACATTTTCACTTAATTACTGCCCTACTTCAAAGTCTTATTATTTCTGTGCTAAATCATTAAAAATAGTATATCTTGGTATCATAAGATGGATAAAGTCATTCACTTTTAAAAATGGAATGGCCACCATATGCTAAATAGAAGGATGTATATGTTTTGTGTGTCCGGCAACTGGGATGGAATTTGTTGTGGATTCTCTGTATTCTCCAAGGAAAAAAATATGCATGGGTGGTGGAGAACCTCACAGGGGCTTAAGTTCAGATTTCAAGATATCTGGTTGATTATAATTAGTAAATTTAAATAATCAGACCCATGTTTGCTTTTGCAGAATCATCAATAATTTTTCTTATTAATATTTCTTGTTTTTATTTTCACACTTATAAGAACTCATCCAAACTTATCCAATGCTTTCATATGGAACTATGGTTCTGATTTCAGTGTTCTGTTTCATTTCCACAATATTACTTATAGACTTGTATAAGCACTCATCCAATGCTTAAGCGTGGAACTATGGTTCTGATTTCAGTATTCTGTTTCATTTCCACGATATTACTTATAGACTTGTATAAGCACTCATCCAATGCTTAAGCAAGGAACTATGGCTCTAATTGCAGTGTTCCATGCTTTGTATAAGCAAAGCTATGCAAAATGTCACATTGAACTCTGAAAAATTAAAATGTTAATAGTTTTTATGAATAATTGCCTAATTTGCACATTTTTGGGTTTAATTTGAATACTGTACTGATTATACAAGCCTTTGAATAATTCATGTATAGACCTTCTCCAGTACCCTGACAATCAGAGTTCTACACTGGTTCCAAAAAGCTGCCTTATGACAATATTGTCTACTATGATTGGGGATATAATATTATATTAATTATTTTTCAGGAAGAAAAGGAAGTGAAGAAGATTAATTCACAATCTGCAAAAATTAATTCACATATTTCTGTTTCAGGTGACCTTTGTAAAAACATACATAGAGATATCTTTGTCATTTTCTTTTTTACTGATCTTCTGTCTAGTTACCTTATGAGCATTATAAATGTATATGTAAATTTCTTTGTCTAACAGAGAATCAAGATTAAAAATCTGACAACACAGTTGACTATTATCATAGTTTTTATTCTCTAATAGGAGAAGTCTTACATGCTACTTGAGTTTTTGCAAATTGGTTATATTGTAAAGCTTTGTTTGTAAAATTCTCCATGTCAGGCCAATAAATGCACACACAATTTCAAAAACCCAGCTGTCTGCTCTCCAAAAATACCCTCAAATTTATCATTAGAAGTAATCAGCTTTACCTTTAATCTTCCCATCATCTGGACACAATCCTTTTAGCACAGCGGAAACACCCTTGCGCCAGTATAGATCTCCACCCTAGAGAAGTATGATCCCCATGAAAACATAACTCAGTTCCACATTGTCCTGAAATATTTTATTGATATCGGATTATCTGGGGTGAAATCACTCTCTGCCCCTAACTTACTCCAAAATCTTGAACCAGTTACTTTAACTCTCCAAACTTTAGTTTTGTCATATGTAACTGAGATGTGTGTCACCCTCTGTGGAAGTCTGAACTGCAGACCCTGCCTCAACAATGGATGTATGTATGCACTCTCACACCATTACACTTTTACAAGTGGCAAGGGATGGACAGTTGGCTGCTTTCAGAGGGCGAAATGCAACCAATCGACCCACAATCGACCCAGACCCTCTGTCCATCCACATTTTTATTCATAACACAGGTTCTAAGTTAACCCACTTGTAGATAATTAATATGGTTAAGAAAATGGTTTTACGACTGGTAAAAGCTTTAGGTTCCAGGGCTCAGAGTAAATGCTATTAACAGGTAATTCCCTTCGATCTTTCCCAGAGAGACCACCCAGCGCAAAATTAACATGAATAAACAGAGTGGAGACAAATGGGTGTGGGGTAAGGGCTTTGTTTTTCTCTATCTCTCCCTAACTTAACATAGTGGACTGGCCAGCCACCTTTGGCCTGCCCAAATGAAACCTCCCAGCCTTCCAAAAGGCTTGAGAGTATAATCTATAACTTTCCCTAAATATTTTCCGTAATATTTTGCCAGCCACCCGAAGTAAATCTCAACATGTAACAGTTGGGGAATTATGACAATAATAATACCTGTTCTATATGTTTTGTTTAAGTGAGAAATTTATGAAATAATCTATATTAAGATTTAGCATGTAAATCTTTTACTACACAGCATGTAGTAAAAGCTAAATAAATGTGATCTATTGTTTCATTTATTAATGTTTCACACACATTACCTTTTATCTCATAATTTTTATCTTTTGCATTATGTCTCATCTATTTTGCAGATGGAAAATGGTCTAAGGAATGGCAGCCATTTCTCCTTTAGTACTTCTGGATTCTGGGAGACCATGAAATTCACCAGTAGATGTCGTAAATATTTAAACTCTCAGCCTCTTTCTTCAACTCTCCCCTCCTTCCTCACTCCCTCCAATTCTGATTCAATATGTCCTGAGTGAAAGATAAGAAATCTGTGTTTTTTAAAGTGTTCCCAGTTGATTTTCATAGTCAGACTCATTGACAGCCCCCTGCTCTTAATCATGAGTATTTGACCTATGCTTTGTGGAAAGCATAAACATCCTAATCCCATTTGTAAAGCCCTATGTGGTTGGCATTTGGTCATTTCCCTAGAAAAATGGTTTGTCAAGTTTTGGCTATCAAAATGTAAAACGATATTTTAAATTCACTATCTCTACACCTGGATAGTAAGACAGAGAGAGCCACAAACTTGTAATGTATGGATTTGATGTCCTGTATACATTTTGTACTAAAAGGTGATGTTTTTTACATCTGTGTCAAAAGATAGTATAATAAATAGTACAATAAACTTCATCTCCTTAATTAGTTAAAGGTGTTTTATAAAAATATATCACTATAATAATTTTTGGTCTTAGGAGCAGGAATAGATGATTTTCTTTTACATGTTAGTTATATTTTCCATATTGGAATTGTGAAACATTTTTTTTTCCTTTAGAAAATCCACAACTATCAAATAAATATGTCGGAAAGAGTTTACCTAGTGCTAACCTCACTTGTCTTTCTTATTGACTTCCTCGTTGTCTATTTTATTTTATCTTATAATAATAGACCTTAAAACTTCTCTTAAATAAGATGTGGTATAAATATGTTGATATGTAACACACTTACGTTTTTTTTAATGTTATACATCTGATGAGTGTAAGCATTCTTAATTAAATAATTATTTTAAGTGAATTACTTATCAATGACAAAGATTATAAACAATAGAAGTAATTGATTTCAATTTTGTAAAATAGAAACAATTTTATATTAGGACTGAATTTAAAGGCTGATATACTTGTTTTTCTTTCTATTTTATTACATCCATACAAATACATGCTTTTTATTCAATATATGTCTTTAAAATAGTATAAAATAATTAAAACGGGAAATACTATATGTATATATATTATTTAAAGTGCACTATGTTAACATTTTAGAAAGACAACTGATAACACTAAATTTTCAATATTTGTTCTAATTTCAAAGTTTTCCTGTTGGATCCAAAGGGAAAGTTTAAATTAATAGTAAATGATGTTTGGGTGCAGTGTCTCATGCCTGTAATCCCAGCACATTGGGAGGCTAAGGAGGAAGGCTCACTTGAGCCCAGAGTCTGAGGTTGCATTGAGCTGAGATGGTGCCAATGCACTCTTCCTGAGCAGCAGAGCAAGACTTTGTCTCTACAATAATAATAATAAAGAATGGTCATGTTATTTTTATAGAAACCTAGAACCTACAAAAAAATGGAACTTTTGTGGCAGTATATATTTGTTACTATGTAGTAGACAGGATTATTTCACCAGTGGATAAACTGTGATGTTGGCTAATTAAGATGATATCTTTATTTAGATAAGAATAGAAAGAAGGAGAAGACAGAGGATTAATTTCTGAACCAAGAATAGTGACAGGTTATGTTATAAACATTCATAACATTGACTGACCCAGGCCCAAAAGTATATTGTTCTTTGTGATGGCTAACTCTATTTTTCAACTTGAGTGAGCTAAAGGATGCCAAGATAGCTGATAAAAAAATTATTTCTGGATGTGTCTGTGAAGGTGTTTCCAGAAGAGAATGGTATTTGAATCAATAAACTGGGTAAAGAAGATCTGCCTTTGCCAATGTGGCTGGGATGGTCTGAGCCACCGAGGGCTGGAACAGAATAAAGAGGTGAAGAAAGGACAAATTCTCTCTCTCCTTTAGCTTGGATGTTCACTTTTCCTGCCCTTGGACATGAGAGCTCCTGGTTGTCTGCCTTCGATTTCTAGGACACAGTTCTCAGGCCTGTGGCCTCAAGTGGAATTATATCACTGGTTCTTTCCTGAGTCTCCAGAAGTTAGTATGTCATGGGACCTCTTTGCCTTTATAATTTCATGAGCAAATTCTCATAATAAATCTCCTCTTATATACAGTTGGTCTTCTGTACTCATAGTTTCATATTTATGAACCCAACCAATCACAGATGAGAACTATTCAGACAGATGTAAGAACGCAAGAGTAAAATATAATACAAGTTTTTAAGATATGATATGACATCTATTTAAATACTATTTATATTGCATTGGGTATTACTAATCTAGAGATGATTTAAATTGTATAGCAGGATTCACATAGATTATATGAAAATACAACACCATTTTATATAAGAGACTTGAGCATCCATGAACTTTGGTGTCCATGGGGGGTGTCCTGGTACCAATCCCTGTGGATACCAAGGAATGACTATTTATCTATTGTGAACCCAGCAGTATCTGAGACAGATCTCTATCAATTTAGAAAGCTTATTTTGCCAAGGTTAAGGACGTGCCCATGACACAACCTCAGTAGGCCCTGGTGACATGTACCCAAGGTGGTCAGGGCACAGCTTGGTTTTATATATTTTAGAGACATGAGATGTCAATAAATAGTTATAAGACATATATTAGTTAGGTCAGGAAAGTCAGGACAACTTGAAGCAGTGAAGGGGGCTTCTAGGTCATAGGTAGATCAGAGACAATTGGTTGCATTATTTTGAGTCTCTGATTAGCCTTTCATTGAATACACAATTTACATAAAGAAGGGCAGAGGAATAGTTCTTGTGCCTTAGTCTGGCTTAGTGAAACAATAGGGCAGAGGAAGCCATCAGATATGCATTTGTTTCAGACGAGCAGAGGGATGTCTTTGAGTCCTGTCTGTCCTTTGTCCACAAGGAATTTCCTTGTGGGCAAATTATGAGGGAGGTATGTAGCTTTTATTCTTTTTTCTATCTTTTTGTAACAGCTATCTTATTGAGGAATAAAATGGAGGCAGGCAGTTCCCAGCTTGACTTCTCCTTTTGGTTTAGTGATTTGGGGGTCCCGAGATTTATTTTCCTTTCAGGCTACACATGTCCTATTGGTCTGCTTCTCCAGCGAACCCTGACAAATACAGTCTTAACGTATTAAAAATGAAAGCTCACAGTATCTCTTGCTCATCTGGCTTTAGTCTTATAAACTGCAGATTCACCAATCTTGTCTTGAACTGAATCCTATATGGACATTGACTCAGTAAACATCTACTGAGCATGTTCTACTTGTAAGTTAGGGAGGTATTAGGCTCTAATTTATTTTGGCACAAATACACCAATGTAATGAAAAAAAAAAAAAAAAAAAAAAAAAAAAAAAAAAAAAAAAAAAAAAAAAAAAAAAAAAAAAAAAAAAAAAAAACAGAAAAAAGGCACAAAGCCAGCTGAGACATAGAGAGAGAAATAGAAAGACAGCAAGGAATTAAGAGTCATAAAAGAAAGAAAAGAAAATCATTCTATTTTAAAGACACATGCACACATATGTTTATTGCCGCACAGTTCACAATAGCAAAGACTTGGAACCAAACCAAATGCCCATCGATGACAGACTGGATAAAGAAAATGTGACACATATATACCATGGATACTATGTAGCCATAAAAAACGGTGAGTTCGTGTCCTTTGCAGGGACATGGATGAAACTGGAAACCATCATTCTCAGCAAACTGACACAAGAACAGAAAACGAAACACCACATGTTCTCACTCATAAGTTGGTGTTGAACAATAAGAACACATGGACACAGGGAGGGGAACATCACACAATGGAACCTGAAGGCTGGGGGCTAGGGCAGGAATAGCAGTAGGTGAGGGGATTGGGGAAGGATAGCATTAGGATAAATACCTAATGTAGAAGACAGGGAAGCGGATGCAGCAAAACACCACCATGGCATGTGTATACCTATGTAACAAACCTGCATGATCTGTACATGTACCCCAGAACTTAACTTATAATAAATAAATTTTTAAATAAATGTGATAAAATTAAAGGGGAAGAGAAAAAAGTACATACAGTATCTGTTTTACATATGAACTACCACCAACAACAAAAACTAATAGAATTTAACTGGTAGTCAAGCCCTGATTTTAAACATATTTTTGGAAAAAGAAAAGTATAGGTGGCATGGTTATAATCATACAAATGCCATTATTTCATATGCATCTATAGCTAGGAGCAAGTCTCTTCATTTTATTTGAAAATTTGGTTTATAATATGCAGTGATCCATCATCTGTAAGAGAAATGTGCAGAAAGATAAATTGTACAGTGGTCTGACAAATCTTATTAAAGCCACATATAGAAGAGGAAAAATTAACAGCTAATCCATTATAAATGTCAAATCCACAGTGCCACTTTCTCCATAACTATTGTATTTCCATTTCTTTCTCATTAATTCTTAGTCTTTATGAAATAGTTTTCATTGGTTGATCAGTCATGTATATCCATAAACTTCAAATCAAATATGTCACTGTTGCCTTTAATTTATAAGCATTGTTGCAAAAAGTCAGTGAAAATTTTGTTCCTTTCTGAAAACGATGGGCAAATGTATACCTAAAATTAATCATCTTGGTCTTTTAACTTAGAGTACTGAAATCTTTTCCTTTTTTTTTTTTTTCAAATTTAGGCCACTTTATTAAATACGTTGTCAAAAGTAGAAGAAAAATAATCACCGTATTAATATTTTCAGAAAGTTTGCAACGAAATAACTTACTTTATATTTTCCAAATTTTTAGTGAGAAGATTGATATTTAGATAATAATCTGATTAGCCTGCTGGTGGATGATGCTTATTGATACGGTTTGACTATGTCCACACCCAAATCTCATCTTGAATTGTAGCTCCCAAAATCCCCATATGTCATGGGAGGGATCCTGTGGGAGGTAATTGAATCAGGGTCCAGGAAAAACCTGGGGATGGCTTTTACATCATTATGGAGGTGAGACGATGGGGGTTGGGGGTGGTTTCCTGTGCTGTTCTTGTGATAGTGGATACATCTCACGAGATCTGATGGTTTTATAAAGGGTAGTTTCCCTGCATTCACACACTTTCCTGCATGCCACCATGTAAGATGTGCCTCTGCTCCTCCTTCACCTTCTACCATCGTTGTGAGCCATGTGAAACTGTGAGTCTATCAAACCTCCCTTCTTTACCAATTACCCAGTTTTAAGTATTTCTTCATAGCAGCGTGAATATGGGCTAATACACTTGTTCATTAGTACTATAATTTTTTTACACAGGGCTTTTTTTATTCTCCTCTCTTTTACATCTGTTGGTGAATAACTTGTTCCCATCCATGTGTGGATATGACAGAGGCAGAAACAATGTCTGTCAGGATTTTTTCTAATTATAGTGGATTGAAAATAGTGGCAGTTTGCTGAGAATGACACAAGAGCAGAAAATCAAACACCGCATGTTCTCACTCATAGGCAGGTGTTGAACAATGAGAACACATGGACACAAGGAGGGGAGTACTACACACTGGGGTCTGTTGGGGGGAAATGGGGGAGGGAGGGGAGGGTGGGGAGGTGGGGAGAAATAGCATGGGGAGAAATGTCAGATATAGGTGAAGGGTTCGAGGAAGGCAGCAAATCACACTGCCATGTGTGTACCTATGCAACAATCTTGCATGTTCTTCACATGTACCCCAAAA
>NW_016107326.1:45985-73385 GCF_001604975.1 Cebus imitator
AAACTGACATGGCACACTAGTGGGTGTGTCTCATGAAAAAAAAAAAAAAGAAAATAGTGGCAAATACTTTGCTACTCTGCCCATTCAGAGGTGGAATTTCATTTCCGTTCTCTTGACTCCAGGATGGCTGGCCTTAGTGATTTGCTTGATCAATAAAATGCAATAGAGGTAATGCTCTGTCAATTTGGGGCCTAGGCTTCCGGGCAAGTGACAATTTCCCCATTGTTCACTTGGAACCATAAGTGACCATCTAAGAAAGCCAAGTAGCCTGAATGTTAAGAAGACATTGCAATGGAAGGAGGAGCCCCAACCACATAGATATTCCACATGGAAGCACCCAGTTGCCAGTCCTATTCTCACATTCAAGCCTCCTGCTCGTCTTCACAAAAACAGCAGATATGTGCATGAACTCATCTTGCACCAGTCAGCTGAATACTACCAAATAACCTTGTGAACACAGCTTTCCATAAACTTTCTTGTTAATAGAAAATTCTTGCCTGCATGTATGACCTAGACAATTGTAAGATAGAATAAATTCCTTGTCGTTTTAAGCTACAATATTTTGGAGGTAGTTGTTATATTAGGTTTGACAAATGGATAGGGAAAGCAAGATATTGTCTTTCTGCTGGAGTTGTTAAATGGAGATTACCTGAATATAGAAATCAAGCTGGCTAGAGGCATGCCCACCCGTTAACTAAAGTGCAACCCAATAAATTAATGTGGCATTTAATACTTACAAAATCACAGTTTGACTTTATTTTTAGTATTCGTAACTTTAAATAACATGGTTGGTAAATCATCTTTATAATAACTTAAAATTCCAACTTTGTGAATATTAGTAATAGTTCTCTAGTAGCTGGAACTTCCAGTATGCATTGTCAATAAACATGTGGTACAAAATAACACATTTAGGGACATTTTAATGTCAAAAATAATGTGGAAAATTTCATAGAATTTGCACATCCCTTGATTTGATATGAAGAGTCTCTTACTAGTTTAGCCTTTATATTACTTTACTATCTTGGGACCTCTATTTTGTTTCCGTCTTCATTGGTGGCAATTTTTCCATCATTTTTTCTTCAGTTACAATGCCTTAGCATATTATTATTGCTCATTTTCTCTTTTCCAGATATGAAACTGCAGAGATTATTTTCTCTATATTTTCTCAATTCCTCTCATATGCAAACCTACACCTCAAATCACAAACAATTTTTCTATCTCTAATTACCTATTTTCAACTACTCATTTACTACTATTTTTAATAATTCTCAAAATTTGCAACACAAATCACCTAAAAGAAAGAGGTTTTAACTTAATTTCTTTTTCTGATTTCTCACTCCTCTCTCACTCTGTGTGTGTGTGTGTGTGTGTGTGTGTGTGTGTGTGTGTGTGTGTGGCGGGGGCCAGTGTAGGGGAGAGTTCTCACATTTTACTTCTAATTAGTTTTTGTAAAGACTGGTCATGTCTCATCATCATCATCATCACCATTATCATCTCTTATATGTATTTGTACTTAAATCATTCTTTATGCATTCATTCATTTAATGTTAATAAATCTATGATGTCACTTTCACTATTATGTATTTTTTAGATGAGAAAGATAACATATAGAAAGGTTAAATAATTTCCCAAAGATTACATGTTGGTAAATTACCAAGGTTAATGATCATGCCTGATCATTGTCCTCAATTACAACTGTTATCGTAATCCAAATTGTTGTTACCTCCATCCAAGAATTTTACAACCAGTTCCTACTGGAAGTCTGACTCCCGGATTAACCTTTTGCTAATCATTATTCAACATAAAGTCCAGATCAATATCCTTACATTGCAAATGTTACTTTTGCTATGCCTAACTACTCATTTTCATAGCTCTTCACTGCTCACATTGTGTATTTGAAGTGTGGTTCCCTGATATTACAGGTCTATAAAAAATATTGTCCCTGTAGTTTACATACTGTATTCTTTTGGGGACAAATACTTAGTTTATGTTTGGCCCAACTAGGTTAATGTTTCCACAAATATAAAGTATGAAGAATATGTCATAGTAAATATAAATCATACAAAACAAATGTCACATTGTTTTTCTAAATATTAAATGTTATTAATTTTGTAACATTCCATGTACATATGGATAAATGTGTGATAAGTATTTTAAATTTTAATTATAAGACACATTAATAAAAAAAGCATTTATGAGGCATATTTATTAATTAAGGAGCATACTTTTGCTCACCTATGCTGCTCATTGGAAAAGGAGACGGGAAGAGTGAGTTCAGTGAGTGTTAGTTTGTTATTACTGTGCTGATTTCCAGAAGTACAGACACTGACTGAATGTATAAACTCAGTTAACATCAATACCTGTAGGTTTTCTTCTATTTGATATGTTTTTCAAGTATAAAACATAGATTGATGTCAGTGATTTTTTCTTTTATTGGGATATTAAAGAATCTTCAAAGATTATTACAGTTGGATTAAAATAATATTTTTAAAAAGCATTTCTCTTCGTAAAAATTTGAAAATATGTTAGATCTCAACAATTACAGCATGTCTTAGTTTATTTTGGTGGCTATATCAAAATCCCTTATACTAGACAATTTTTTTTTTTTGAGACAGAGTCTTACTCTGTCACCCAGGCTGGAGTGTAGTTGTGCCATCTTAGCTCACTACAACCTCCACCACCCAGCCTCAGGTGATCCTCACACCCCAGCTTCCCAAGTGGCTGAGATCACAGGTGCTCACCACCATCCAGCTAATTTTTGTATTTTTAGTAGGGACAGGGTTTCACCATGTTACCCAGGTTACTCTCAAATCTCCTGGCCTCAAGTGATCAGCCCACCTTGGCCTCCCAAAGTGCTAGTATTATAAGAGTGGGTCACCACACCCAGCCCCTAGGTAATTTCTAAATAGACATGTATTGCTTATAATTCTGGAGATTGGGAAGTCCAAAATCAAGGCATCAGCAGATTTGGTGTCTGGTGAGGGCTCCTTTCTCATAGATGTCACCTTCTTACTGTGTCCTCACATGGTAGGAGGGCAGAGGACAAACAAAATCTGCCAGAACTTTTCTTTGTAAGAGTACTAATTCCATTCTTGAAGGCTCTGCCCTCATTACCTAATCAGCTCCCAAAGACCCCACTTTCTAATGTTATCACCTTGGTAATTAGGTACAGGTATTGATCAACTTACGACCTACACAACTTATGACTATTCGACTTTATGACCACAATCACTAGCCACGACTGCTCCACGTCTGGCAGCGCAAACGTTGCCCAGCTGGGCGTACGACAGTGCGGGACAATAAACATATATGCTATATCATATCATTATTAGTCATTTTCTTGCCTTTCTTACTAAAATGTGAGTAGTTTATATCCCTATATCTTTAACAATATTAGAACATACTAAGTTTAAATTATATTTGAACAAGATATCCAGATGACATCTTTTATGATGAATGCTACATATTTGTATCCCATGGAAAGTCACATAAAATTGTGGTGATTTACTTTTCTATTTACAATGATAATAAATAAATACCTGACAACTAGTCCTTTTTAACCCTAAGACTTAACATACTTCCTACTCTTCTGCTTTTCAAAACTCATCATGTGCCGTGGTTTTTCCCTTCAAACCATAGACCACCGTGGTTCAGTGATCTGTGAATATTCCACAGTTTTACACAAGGCTGCGCCTTTACCACAAGTTAAGGTGGCTTTTTAAAAATGAGATTTGACAAGAATGCTTTCATAATAAGCATTCAGGTCAAACTTTACTACTGGTAATGCAGTGTTTTACTTAAACCTGACAAATGTAAAAATAAGAAACAAAATGGTGTAGAGATGACACAAATGGCATAAAATGAACAAAGAAAATTATGATATATAATAATAATGAAAGAAAATTATGATAAAATATGACTTAAAGATTTTTATAACATCATTTCACAGTACTGTACATATAGCCTACTCAACTTACAACCAAATCCTGTTATGACCGGTCTGTCGGAACCAATCGTGGTCGAACACTAGCTGAATCAACATGTGAATTCTGGGGTGGGGGTAATGCATTCAGACCATACCGCTGTGTTATTTCTATGAGAAGCATGAATCTATAATTCCCTACCACCTTAAAGAGTATTCTGAATCTTAGTGTAAATGGTGGGCTGTGTATAAAACTGCCACCACCAATATCATATCGTCACTCACCCCCATCCTAGAATTTGAGATCTAATGAGAACTACTGTTTCTCCATATGCCCTAATAACACTATGTTGAATTTAAAACAATATATATCAACACATATATTTCTAGGAAGTTAGTTAAGTACTCAAGGACAAAGACTGCAATGAACTATTTGTACGAATAGCTTTAAACAGAGACTAGGAGGGGTGAAGGGAGAAGCTGTGACTCAGTTGCTTCTTGAGATGACTGTTGCCTGGAATCAACCTTGTGGGACAGCAAAAAGTGAGGAGGAGTTGTCAGGGTTGTGAGTGAGGTTGGAGGAAGTCAAGGTGCATTCCACATAAAGGAGAGCACTGTACTTCTAAAGAGACTGCTACGGTGAGAAACTCTGTGACACTGGACAACTACATTTCATTATCTTAAAATGAAAAAATAGCATGAGACAATGTGAAAATGATAAGTCAAGTTTAATTCTGAAAAAAGCTTTTCATGTCATGCTAAATAGCTTAGATTTTAAAACACAGAGTGATAAAAACTTTGATGATTTTAACTTGATAATCAATACTTTAAAAAATCACTTTGGTGACAGAGGAGCCATTCATCATCTAAGATTGGGTGTTCGGCAGCCAAATATGTCAAAGGAGACAGAAAAAACAATGAGAGAGAGAGAGAGAGACATAGAGAGACTCTAAACTTTGCAAAGGGCAGCTAAGATGGTGAGAGGGATTTGAAAGATATGAAAAATGTAGCATGAACAGAAATTGGGGACCTCATACATGCTGGATAGTGTGGGTGGGTCAGGGGAGGCTGAGGAGTCACCATGGCACAAGGAGGACTCTTAGTTCTGTCTTTGGTTGGGCCAATGGTGGTGTAATATTTTGAAACTGGGAATATGAAAATAGAATTAGGAATTAGGAAAATAAATGTTAAAGTATGGGCACATTATTATCCTAATATTGGGGTCAAAGCGAGGGAACATATTCTTTTCCCGGGTCCACAGGGGGGCGTAGTTTCAAAGGCAAGAACTTCCCAGAGCCACACCTCCACCCACGTTTCCATCCAGGGGCTTAGTTGCATGCAGAGGAAGATAATCAAAAGTCAATCACTCCGGCGGAAGGTTAAAGGAACTCCTTTCACGGGACAGAAAACTTGAATAGGGCGGGAATATCTCCCAGGTTAAAAGTCCCCTTCTCTCTCATCTGGGCAGACTCCATATCTGGATCCCCTTTCATGACATTGTTGGAGCTGCTTTCCTTTCTCCCTTTTCTCTCTCTCTGCCTTACATAAATCACTTTCTGCAAAACTCTCTGGGGTCCGATATATAATTAAAACAAGATCACCGTGTCTGGTGTGGTCCTTCCTCCCATTCTTGGGTGAATGAGGGATCAAGGGCATGGAAAAGCATACCCTAGTGGGAGAGCTGAGCCTCCCATGTGCCCCGGAACCTGGTCTCATCTTTGGCAAGCCAGCCAGGAGGTATGGCATAAGAGACTGTTACTTCAGAGTGGTGATTGAGAATATCAAATGCCTCTCGCTTGCTAAAATCTATCCTATCACTTTAAGGAGAAAGCACAGGGCACAGAGCCAGCTGGACCTATGTGGGACCATGGGGGTCCCCAAGGTGTCTGCAGGAGTCCCCAATCAAATCAAAAAACGCACTGCGCCTGGCTTTCTCCTCCCTCTCTCTTGCTCTCTGACTACTCTTTGCTCCCTTTCTATCCTTCTGCTGTATCTCTGGGCCAAGTTACTGGCAGAGGAAAATCTATGGGAAGGGGTGAGGTATGGCCCAGGCCTGTATGGCCAAAGGCATTCAGGGCGGGCTCCGAGACTTGCGTCCCGGCTCCGTGGGTGCCACAGCCAGGAACGGGGACTGTGGGACCACCACTCAGTCCTGGAGGCCAAATTTTAAAAGTGCACATGCCCCAAAGCCTCCAGGGAGTACAGCGACCTGGCATACAGCCAGGCAAGCCTCTCCCGCATCCCATCCCCAGGTATGAGGCAGCAGTGTAAAGAGGCGCCCGAGGTGCACACGTGGTCCCATATGCTATGGTGGACCAGAACATCACATGGGCAGGGCAAGCTCTCCCCTCTCACCATAGCAGATGCTGTGGTGCCAGCTATGGGGGACACACCTGGCAGCCTTCTAGCACAGGCTGCCTGTTGGTAAAGGGGTTAAGGCATAGGGCTAGCAGCTGCGAAATTGCCAGTTTAAATCCAGGGTGAGTTAGGCTTGAATGGGAAAACCTTCTGGGGAATTCAGAAGCTGAAGGCCATGGGACACTGTGTGTCACCTGTACATTTCTCAATGCAATTAAATAGTGCCAGAATCTAATAATGTACAATTTGTCTTGCTTAGAATTAGCTCTCCCTACAGCAGAGCTTCTCCATCTAAAAGGTCATAGTCAAACCAGGTCCTAGCATTTTCCTATAATGGAAAATGGGATAGGAGAGGAGGCCCAGGTCCTGAAGGCATTGTTCTGGCCTCAGCCATGTGGCCCTACCTTCTTCTAATTCATGTGCATAGAGGCCCTTCCTAGAAGTTTAAACTCCTAAGGCAGTTTTATAATCAGGCCCGTGTAAATTGGATTTTCGCCAGGGAATATGAACCCATCTCCCAAGCCTCATTGGCCCGGTTCAGGGATGTGCTGGTAAAAACCACCCATCCCAGCAGTCCATGTGTCTTTATGTTGGACGCTAAAGGCAGGCAGACAGTGAGTGTGAGTACCCATTGATGCCGGTATAGTATTAGGCCCAGCATATGGGGGACCCAAAGATGATCACGCATCTTGGGCTTATGGAAGTTACGAGGTGCTGACTGGGGGACACCTTAGATCCTGTGCCCTATTTGAGGGATACCTCAGAACGAGCAATTATAATTAATAACAGGGGATGCGGGCATCCCTTGTGTTTGATTTCAGATGGGTGCTACTCTTCCCAAAACAAAGTTACCATTAAAATGTATCCTGGATAATTGGGACCAATTTGACAGATGATCTTTGAAGAAGCAGCAGCTCATTTTTCTCTGCTGAAGAGCGTGGCCGAAACAGCCCCTGCCGAGTGGAAAAACCTGTCCTCCTAAGGAAAGTATAGATTATGACACTGTTCTACAATTAGACCTGTTTTGTAAAAGAGAGGATAAATGGTTTGAGGTCCCCTATTTGCAACTTTTCTTTTCTCTAAGGAATAAGCCTCAGCTCTGTGAAGCGTGTTCCCCATACCCTACTCAGCCCTCCTCAGGACTACCTCCACATCTGGGACTCCCTGTGGCTTCTACTTCCACCAATGCCAACCATGGCTCCTCAGCCCCTATACCCCTAACAGGAGCCAGGGAGGGCCAAGATGCCCAAGGGACCTCAGGCTACCAGAATGCCCAGACTCAACCCACTACAGGCAGTAGGAGGAGAATTTGGCCTGACCAAGGTGCACACCCCCTTCTCACTTTCTGACTTAAAGAAAATTAATGTGGACTTAGGAAATTTTCAGCTGACATTATCAAGTACATAGATGTTCTACAGGGCCTGGGTCAGTCCTTCCAATTAGACTGGAAAGATACCATGCTATTGCTTAATCAAACACTCACCAGCAATGAGAGAGAGGCTGCTCTAGCAGTGGCTCAAGAGTTTGGAGACATCTGGTACCTTAGTCAAGTAGATGACCTAATAATGCCAGAGCAGAAGGATAGATTCCCTACACGAAGACAAGCAGTCCCTAGCATAAACCCTCGCTGGGATCCTGATTCAGAATAGGGGGACTGGAGTCATAGACATTTCTTGACCTGCATACTTGAGGGATTAAGGTGAACTAGGAAGAAGCTCATAAGCTATGCAATGTTATCCACCATAACTCAGGGAAAGAAAGAAAACTCAATGGCTTTCCTTGAACGATTGCGGAAGGTCTTAAGAAAGTATACTCCCCTATCACCAGACTCCATCGGGGGTCAGTTAATAGTAAAGGACAAGTTTATTATGCAGTCAGCAGCAGATATTAGGAGGAAGCTCCAGAAGCTGGTTTTGGGGCCAGAACAGAGTCTAGAATCGTTACTGTACCTGGCAACTTCGGTGTTTTATAATACAGACCAGGAGGAACAGGCTAAAAGGAACAGGAGAGGCCAGAAAAAAGCCACAGCCTTAGTCATGGCCCTCAGGCAAGCAGGTCCAAGGCTCTCCAATGAGGAAAAGACTCAGGTTAGCTGCCAGTCTGGCAGAACTTGTTACCAGTGCAGTCTAAAAGGACATTTTATAAGAAATTGTCCCCAGAGGAATGGACCACCACCTCGTCCATGCCTGCTGTCCCAAGGGGATCACTGGAAAACATAATGTCCCAGGGGACAAAGGTTCCCAGGGTCTGAGGTGGCCAACCAGATGACCCAATTGCAGGACTGAGGGTGCCCAGGGCAGGCGCCAGCATGCATCATCACCCTCACAGAACCCCGGGTAAAACCGACCATAGACGAACAGGAGGTTAATCTCCTCCTGGACAGTGGTGCATTCTTCTCTGTTTTGCTTTCCTGCCCTGGACAGTTTTCCTCTAAGTCTGTAACAAGCTGAGGAGTCCTGGGACAAGCAGTCTCCCGATATGTCTCCCAGCCCCTAAGCTGTAACTGGAGATACACTCTTCTCCCTTGCCTTCCTCATCATGCCAGAAAGTTCCACTCCCTTACTAGGGTGGAACCTACTAGCCAGAGCAGGAGCCATTGTCTATATGAACCTTATCAGGGAAGAAATCCCTCTCTGCTGCCCTTTATTTCAAGAAGGGATTAATCCCGAGGTTTGGGCAATGGACAGACAATTCGGATGGGCAAAGAAGGCATGCCCAATTTAAATAAGGCTAGAGGATCCCACCTCTTTTCCTTACCAAAGACAGTACCCCCTAAGACTGGAAGCCAAAAAGGGGCTATAGGATATTGTAAAGGACTTGAAAGCTCAGGATCTAGTGAAGTCCTGTAACAGCCCCTGTAATACTCCAATTTTAGGAGTACAAAACCTAATGGACAATGGAGGCTGGTGCAAGATCTCAGGCTTATGAATGAAACTGTGAACACTTTATACCCGGCTGTACCTAACCCTTACACCTTGCTCTCTCAAATACCAGGAGAGGCACAATGGTTTACAGACCTGGGCCTTAAGGATGCCTTTTTCTGTGTTCCATTACATCCTGACTCCCAGTTTCTGTTTGCCTTTGAAGACCCTTCAGACCAGAGTCCTTAGCTCACCTGGACAGTGTTACCTCAGGGATATTGAGATTGCCTCCACCTGTTTGGCCAAGCTCTAGCTCAGGACCTTAGTAATATTTCACATCCAGATACCCTGGTTCTTCAATATCTGTATGATTTACTTTTAACTTTGAACTCAGAAACCCAGTGTCGGCAGGCCACTCAGGACCTCCTAAATTCTCTTGCTGCCTGTGGATATAAAGTTTCCAAACCAAAGGCCAAGCTTCGTAGGTAAGAGGTAAAATACCTAGGGCTGATCTTACCTAAGGGCACATGGGCCCTAGATAAGGGACATTTGCAACCCATATTGACCTTCCCTCCTCCAAAGACATTAAAACAGTTACTGGGATTCTTGGAAATAACTGTTTTTTGCCAATTGTGGATTCCAGATATGGTAAGATAGCAAAACCTCTACCCACTTCAGGGAACTAGACCTCAATACTCATCAGAAGAGGTAGAGTGGGCAATCTCCCAGGGACATAAGCTTCTTCCCTCAGGATGGCTAGCTACTGAGGAGGGAAAAGTGCTCCTACCTGCTGCCAGCTGGTGGAAAGCACTTAAAACTCTGCATCATACCTTCCATATGGGTATAGAGAATACACGTTGGATGGCCAAATCTATATTTACAGACAATGGTCTCTTCCAGGCTGTCCAACAAATAGTCAAAGGATGTGAAATATGCCAGAAAAGCAATCCTTTGGCACATCACTAAGCTCCTCCTGGGGAACAGCAAGCTGGTCATTACCAAGGTGAGGACTGGCCAATGGACATTACGCATATGCCTAAGTCTGGAGGAAATCAGTATCTGCTAGTATCTGGAGACACCTACACAAACTGCATTGAGGCTTTCCCCTGTAGAACAGAGAAAGCCCAAGGGGTAATAAAAGTCCTGATTATTAAAATAATCCCTAGATTCAAACTCCCTTGCTGTCTTCAAAGCGATAATGGCCCTGCCTTCAAAGCTGCAGCGACCCAAGGAATTTCCAGGGCGTTAGGAACACAGTTTCATCTCCACTGTGCTTGGAGGCCTCAGTCCTCAGGGAAAGTGGGAAACATGAATGAAATTCTTAAGAGACGCCTAAAGAAACTGGCACAGGAAACCCACCTCCCACGGCCGTCTCTATTACCTATAGCACTCTTAAGGGCTGGAAACTCTCCTCAGAAAATAGGACTCAGCCCCTATGAGATGCTCTATGGATGGCCCTTTCTTACTAATGATCTTGTATTAGATAAGGAAACACCAGATCTAATAAAATATATAACCTCCTTGGCTAAATACCAACAGACTCTTAAAACTTTACTCGAAGGACACCCTAGGGAAAAAGGAAAGGAGTTGTTCTGCCCTGAATACTTGGTGCTTGTTAAGTCTCTCCCCTAGATTCTCCTTCTCTAGCCCATCTTGGAAAGGACGATTTTTGTTTTTTCTGTCTACTCTGACAGCAGTTAAGGTGGTGGGAATTGACTTATGGATTCATCACACTCAAGCTTTGGACACCTCCTGAAGAAAGTCATAAACCCTCCACTCCGCAGCCTGAAGTTCCAGAAGATGACGCTTCATACACCTGCAAGCCATAGATAATCTACATCTGCTCTTCCGACAAGATCCCCAGGAAAGTAACTACTCATGAGTTTAATTTATATCCTGGCCTTAACAGGACTATCATTCTTAACTTTGCTCTCTCTCAAACTCTAATTATTCCTTTCATGGTGGGGTAGGGGGGGTTTAAAAAATAGGAAAAGTCGATGCTGGCATTAAAAAAGTTAATACCTCTTTTCAGTTACTATAAGTTATCTCAGGAGTTAATTAATGACATAAAAGTCGTTGCTAATTCTCTCTGCAAAGGCAGCTCACGCTCCAAAACAGCTTAACTCTTTAGCTGCTATAGCTCTTCAAAGTAGAAGTGTCCTAAATCTGCTAACAACAGAGAGAGAGGGAGCCTGTCTCTTTCTAGGAAGAATATGGTGCTACTTTGTAAACCAATTAAGTGTTGTTTTAAACAAAGTTAAAGAACTCAGGAATCAATTGAACACAGGGATGAAGACCTTCAAGAAATAGTATCCTGGAGCTTGTTTAACAACTGGCTATCCTGACTATCCTCTTCTAGGCTGGTCTGTAACCATTCTATATTTGTTGGCCTCAGGGCTTTTCATCTTTAACCTTCTTGTCACATTCGTTTCTTCTAAAACCATAAGACTACAAATAATCCTGCAACTGGAACCCTGGCTGTTCTTGGCTTATGAGCTCTATCGTAGACCTCAGGATCAACCTTCACCCCAGAAAGACTCCACTCTGAGGCAAACCTCAACTGCAGGGCACCTTCTATGCCCCATTTCAGCAGGAAGTAGCTAAAGAGCGATCAATGCCCACGTCCCAATAGCAGGTAGACTTTCCTGTTCAGTGGGGGGACTGAGGGAATGTACTCTCTTCCCAGATCCACAAGGGGGCGTAGTTTCAAAGGCAAGAACTTTCCAGAGCCATACCTCCACCCATGTCTCCATGCGGGAGCTTAGAGGTCTTTGTTTAAATTTTGTGCACACGTTAAGATAATCAAAGGTCAATCACTCTAGTGGAAGTTTAAAGGAACTCCTTTCACAGGACAGAAAACTTGAATAGGGAGAGAATATCTCCCAGGGTAAAAGTCCCTTTCTCTCTCATCTGGGCAGACTGCCCTTCCAGGACATTGTTGGAGCTGCTTTTCTTTCTCCTTTTTCTCTCTGTCTCTCTGCCTAAATAAATCTCTTTCTGCAAAACTCTTTGGGGTCCAATATATAGTTAAAACAAGCTTGCCGTGCCCAGCGGGGTCCTCCTTCCCATTCTTGGGTGAGTGAGGGACCAAGGGCCTGGAAGAGTACATCCTAGCAGGGGAGCTGAGCCTGCCCTGCACCCTGGAACCTGGTCTCAAAGTGTAGGAAATTGTTTTGGGAATGACTAAATAGAGAAGGAAATAAAAGGATTAAAAAGAAATTAACTTTTCTTGCACACAGATATGTAGCAGATAGTCTTATGGTTTTTTACAATGTGACAGATTTTATGGTAACCCCTGTACTTTTACTCATAAGTAAACTGAGGCTTAAAAGGAATACATAATTTAGCTCGAATCGCACAAATTGAAGGTCAAAAGCCAGGAGTCAAACACAGTTCATTCTGGCAAAACAAAACAAAACAAAAACCATTCAACTATACCTGGAGGCAGAAATTGGAGCATTATCTAGGCAGATTAATGTAATTTACAAGTCTGCAATCTTGATTATTCATCCATTCAGAATAAATCTTGGTGTAAAATCTTGCAGAAATCTCTCAGGGATCCTTAATCATGTCTCTCACACTAATTTTCTTTTCTTTCCCTAGTTTCTGTTAAATTATTATGCAAACAAATTTATTCAAATACATTTTTTTGAGAGCAAAAGAGGGGTCTGGGATTGCACGTACTTCAGTTTGAAAGATAATTGTATCTCATAGTGAAAATGTCTTCACTTGTAAATCAGAATGATTAGAAAAAATCAAAGTTACTTAAACTGTCATTAAGAAAGTACAAATAAAAGAAAAGAAAATTCACCTAAAATTATTCATTTTAACCTAGACATTGTGTTTAAATGATGGCTAGAATAACAACACTTAAATCACAAAATGTGTTTAATATCTGAAAATGCCCATGCTACATTACAGAGCTGAATGTCATAATTTAAAAAGAGCATGATACCATGTTCTAAATATGTTTCGTTCAGCCAAATACAAATGAATTTAGATTAGCTAAGCCTTTGTCATGAATTTTAGGGGGAAGTTTTAAAATGTCCTATTAAGAAAGAGTTGTTTGTTTCGATTTGTCTTAGCTTAATTATAATACAGGAAGATAAACATTGAATTATATCAGGAAATTTCTGTTCCCCAGAACTCTTGTTTCAATTTATATGTAAAATTACACCTAAAGAAACACACATTTATAAACAACAACAGGAAAAGTTTAATATGAACTTCAAATGCAAGTTTGCTGAATGGTATTCATATACCAAATAAAAACAAAATACTTGAAATAAGACTTTAAATCCTTGTAAGAATGTACTATGGATAACTGAACAGTGTGGAAATAGCTAAGCATAAAAGCTTTGCAATCACCTTTTACATAATTAATTAAAGTTAGCATTACAATGTACATGCACATTACACTCCAGGCATGTAAAGTTATGAATGCTGAAAACCTTAATAAATACCAGTTTTTGACACTAGTTACCATACTGATATTTTTTTACAGGTGTCATTTCATTTTATTGCAGTCTAAAATTTGATGTTCTCTGAGTTGAAAGCAAACTATCTGGACCAATATGGCAGCTTTTGTTTATCCCACAGTCAAACTGTTTACTAGAATTCTCTTCATCTTTCTTCACCCACTGCTATTGTTCTTTTACCTTGATTGGATATTTTCTTAAACCTTTTGAGATTTATTTTATTTAACATCATTCTTTGTTTCAAATGGTAGACTGGGCCTAGATTGCTAGCAGAACACTGAGAATTTTAGGAAAACCAAGTGTCATGTTCAGAATTCATAGTACTTTTTGTCAAGACAATGTATCAAATGAGAAATAAATGTTTTAGGAGGGAATAAAAAGTTATAGAAATTATGTCACATTCGGATTATAAAACATTTTATTTATTTCTAAGAAAATTACTGCATTCTGCTGTTTATAAAAGTTTTGTTTAATTTACACAGTAATTGGCACTGACATATCTATAGTAGTCATTCTTTTAGAGGTCAGATAAGTTGTTCTGTTGGGCACAAGATTGTCTAAGCCCTTATGGTAGCTTTGGCATGCTCAGAATTTAGTCAAGAGAAAGACCAAGATAATGTAGTCAAGGGAAAGACCAGTCTTGAAGACATCTTATGTCTCAATGTCCAACTTAATGGGTGTCACAGGTCTATCTATCCATCATCTATCTATCTCTCTATCTATCTGATTATCTATCATCTTTCTACCTGTCTGTCTCCTAATATTCTTTCCTCATTGCATCATCTTTTGGAATGCTATCAGTCAAGACCTGTGTAGCCTACTCTAATTTGTGATATTTGACCCTATCTTTTATCTCTTTAATTTAGTTTGGTTTTGGGTATTTTATACTGTGATCTCAAGGGCACAGACATATCAGAAATTAAATTTAAAAGTTCCATCTGGGTCAGGGTCTCTAGTAATATTTAACTCAGCAGTTACTTAATCAGCCAATTTACTGTGATGAAGAGGGTATAAAAGTTAGCTAACTCCTAAGAATCCCAACTGTTTCTGCATAGTCATAGACTTATAGAAAGGAGAAACTCAAACTCTTTAGACTTGAACATAAAAAGTATTTGATACCACAATGTTCTCCATGATCTGGACCTTGCCTCTCCACCTCAACAATTTCCTGTCACTCTCACCTGTGACCACCACACTCACCACACTCTATACACATCTGCTTTCCCTTTGTTGGCTGATATGCATGGACTCACTCTACCTTAGTGCTTTCTGTCTAGAACGGGTCTCCTGGATCTTTAGAAGACTGGCTCGTTCTTGTCATTCAGGTTTTGCCATAAACATGACACCTCCCTTGACTAGTGGAATGTTTCTTTCTGACATGACCTCCAAATCTAGGGTAGTATTCAGTAATTCCCAATCCCATCAACCTGGGTTATGTTCTGCTATCACATTTTTTTGTTTTATTTTATTTTCTCTATCCCCTGCCATCCAAATAGACTTTGGCACCTAATCAGTACCTGGCCTAGTGTAGTTGCTCAAAAAATTGATGAAAATGAGTAGGCTTGTCTAGCAAATATAAAATAACGGGATATAATTTACACTCAAACTTGACACTTGGCATTTTCTAACATTTTAAAACATTTTTTAAGAACAAAGAAAATGCATAATACCATCTAGCCACACATAATCCTTAAAAGGCATTAGCAAGTGGAAAGAAATATAGAAGAAAAATAATGACAAAATGTAATTGAATATCAGCTCACTACAGCTGTTGCCCAGTACAGCTTTAATTCTATTAGATTATACTCTTTTCGGTGTTCCCGACACATTACAATGACTCACCATCAGACCACAAAGCTGGGATACCACGTGTCCTGTTTCTAATTATATTTTGGTAATGCTGTTATCTCCACTTCATTTCCCTATTTCACCTATCAGAAACTAAACTGAATAAAAGGATTCCTATTTAAAAACAACTTTCCAGAAAGAAAAGGGAGAGTTTCTAGCAATTTGTACATGCAGACTGTTTCCATAGAATAATATCGGAATTATTTACAAATTCACTCTTGCTTGTCAGTGAGAAGGTGGGGGATTGAGACCATAAGCAATGGTTCACAGAGCAGGAGGGAAAGTGGAAGATGGTTGACAGAGCTAGAAATTATGGTCTCACCACAGCATTTCTTGCAAGAATGAATCAATAAAAGAAACATATGGGATTTGCTTCTACATTGAATATTTCCCTATGGTAATTTGAAGTCCTGTAAAGAAGCAAGCAATATTCCTTTGAAGATCAAAAGAAGCCGAGCAAAAAAGCAACTTAGTAGGAATTGGCATTCCTGTCCTGAAAAGTCTGCCCATTCCTTCCGAATATCTTTTCTTCTTTTACTCCCTACGATCCTTAGTTCACCAACATTATTTCCTGCCATGTGATTCTGTGGTTTCTGGATAAACTATTGTACAGTTTCTTGAGAAATGGGCTCTTGTCTACGCATCTTCACATCACAAACAATAGCTGACAGTTTTACACAATTAAATACTGAAGAATCTAATTACTGTATAGTATTAATTGATTAGAGTCATGGCACTGCTTACATTATCTAGATAGAAAGAAAATCACATATGAAATATTTTATTCCTTCCCTCAATAAATTTCCATTAAGCTTCTCTCATGTGCCAAGAACTGATATAAGCAGTAGAAATATGGTAGCAAACAAAACAAACAAAACCCCTTGCACTCCTTGAGCTCATATTCTAGTTTAAAAGGAGAGACGATACACAAAATAAATAAACTGTATAAAATGTTACGTGGTCATAGCATCACTGAAACAAAATAAAGCAGAGAAGGGGATGGGATTGGACTTGGGTTGTAACTCTACTTCAGGGTCTTCTATTTGCTTGTTTGTTTCACCTATGCAGATTTCTTTTATCAACCTCCAAAAGAGTACATGTACCTTCCCAAGTCACTAAAAGAGGTTAAGGAAGGTGTGAAATCAATGAATTATTGATTCCTTCAAGGCAAAGACAAATGTTACTCACAATTTTTTGAGCGGTGAGTCTCACAATTTTGTGTGTGTGTTCGGTGCATGAGGAGATGGTGTACTGCTTATACCTCAACTATGTATTGATCTTTGGCTGGAAAAATTCATATATAATTTGATTAGTGCAAGTAATCATTTTTTATTTTTAATTTGTTATTCAAAGCCATGGCATGTGTCAATCACCCATGATACCAGCATTAATACATGGCAAATAAGAGTTAATTCCTCAAAGCATCATTTTTCTGTTTTCTCACCAAAAATAGCAGTGTCAACTCCAGCTCTTCTAACAGAGAAAGGAGTTTTTTTTTTTTTTTCTGCAAAATATGCTAATCTGTACGATGGAAAGCTATTCACACATATTATGAACTTAATAAGAATTAACAATCCATAAAAATGGGAAAAAAATAGAATTTTAAACATCAGGTCAAGGGGATACAAGTATATTATCCTCATTGACTAGAGTGGAGGGACTTCAAGGCCTGAGATTCTCTAAATCACCCCTCACTCTCTCTCTCTCTTTCTTTCTTTCTTTCTCTTTCTCAATCAAGCAAGCAATAAAATGACTGCATTGCAAAACTATGTTAGTACTTATACATGTGAATTAATTAAGCATCAATAAAAATATGAAATCTCAGAAGCACTGAACCAATGAATAGGAATATAGCAATAGATATAGAGTCAGTATCAATGAATCTCTGTCCTAAAAATGTACAAGGAGAAGAAATACAGATAGAACAGCAATTATCAAATGAACAAAGAAAGTTACTATGAATTTTTCACTTTGACCAGCTCTGTAATTTTGAATTGTTACTATATCTTTTCTAATTTCCCTATTTTTGATCCACATTTTTGAAAATATCTTCATGAGCCTAGGTCTAGCTTAAGGAGTAGGTTTGTTTGAGATTTGTAACAGATTTGATCTGTATACACTTTTGTACTCATTTTAAGAGCATTATTTTAGGGCCCTACTAAAAAAAGTGCTCAGCTTATCCTGATAATTTTTCTGTTTATATTAATTATTTTAGCTTTATTTTTCTTGTTTAAAAATAGGTACAGTAATGCTTTTATGCTTACTTTTAAATAGTTGTGTACATATTATTCTATACCTCTTGAATGTAGGTATTTCTATTGAACTTGGAGAAACAGGTTATTTTTACAAACCTAGCAGCATATCAGAGTTCTATATAAATAGCTAAAAACAAAATGAAAGAAATAACACAGTAAAACTGGAATATGTTCAGAGAGACAGCTACTGAGGAAAGGATTGGAACTGTACTACATTTAAAAATAATTCTTGATATGATTTGAAAATTTCACAATAAATATTGGAAAGCATATTTCTTTATCCCATAACTTGCACCATTATTTTGTTCGAATTGACAGACCATTTTTGCACTGGATATAAGCAAAGGGGTCTGCACATTACTGAGTTTTCAGTAATCCAGCTCTTTAGCATCATAGCCAGTGTATTTTTCCTACTCTTTCTCCCGACGGTAATGACCCTGGCATCTCTCCGTCTTCCCAATGCAATTGCTCAGTGTTACACATAATGAAGAAGAAAGTCTGCAGACACCTGAGCAGCACATTAGTTACTTGCTTTGACAGATTAACAAATGCAGCATCTCAAAACGGGAGGATACTTTAGAATCTCACACCCAGAACCATTTTGGCATAAAAAGAAAAAAAAATTAAATCTTGTATCTGTTAAAAGAGAAAGGCACAGATTATATCTTGTAAAATTATTGTTTAATAAAACAAAGTTGGTCTGTCACTCACCTATGGTCCTAAATTCTTGGAAAAATTGAACATGATGAGTCTGTCATGTCCCAGCAACACTTTACACCACGTAGTGAGTGTCTTGACAGCAAAATGGGAAAGTGTTGAGAAGGTCACAGAAATCATTCAGCTGTACTGGAAAGTTTGCTCTTTGTTAGCAATGCCACACAGCTATGCCAGGTTCTCCCTCACCATGCTTTTAGGAATGGACAATAAATATCTTCCAGGCCTGTACAAATTGCTTGGGCAACTTGTGAGGGTACAGTTGGCATGTTGGAGCAACTCTGCAGTGCATCCAACTAAGAGGCGATTCTCAAAAGCAATTCCCTTCTGGTCAGCTGTCCCAGCCCGGGAAGTTTATGACAACCACAGGGCCCCAGTCTGCTTCAAAAAAACAATCTTGTAACAGAAATTTGTAGATCATGATTTGTGTGAACTAAAGAGTACCACATCTCTTTGCAAACCACTTGGCCTCACAGAGTTGAGCCTGTTCAGTTGCTTTGGCATGAAACGGAAACGGGTAAACAAAATGCATCAAGTAAGCTACACTCCTTTTGAGGTTTTAAGAGTCTGTGTGTTGGCATGGAAAAGTTTATATATATACAGAGATATATATGTAGACACAGACAGAGGTAGCCATAGAGATAGAGATATATCTATGTGACTCTGTGTGTGTGCGTGCATGTTGGAGCAGAGGAGGGACACAATTGTGTATGCACGGTTGGGAAAGACCAGCATGGAAACATTGGTAGACTTCCATTTTTAATCTTTTCAAAGATGACTTAGCCTGAAGTTAATATGAGAATAAAGACTACTGATACCGAAAAGGAAAATCAATATTGAAGTCAGAAAGTGAGACAACTTGGCTCAGAATAGCTTCTTTTATGTCATTATACCCAATACTTTCCCCAAAGGTACCCTTCTTCTAGATATCAATTGCATATATGGCTGGCTTACTGGCTTACACCCCATTTCAGCCTTAATGAACATAAAAATCCATCATAAAAAAGAGAAAATAATTGGACAGACATTAAGATGCTAAATGATGTTACTAACTATGCAAGGATGTTGTCACTTTAGTTTGTCAACTGGCAAAATACTTCATTTTTCTTGCAATATGCTCCCTTTATTTTGTAATTTTTATATTTCGGGGACACATTGTAGGAAATTACTTTTGTCCAAATGTCTACAATTAGAGAAAACGTAAACATTGGCCCTCAAATATTTTAACTACAACATCTAGAAATATTTTAATAATAACCAATTTTGATTAAAAATGCTGTCGTGCTTTTTTTTTTTTTTTTTTTTTTTTTTTTTTTTTTTTTTTTTTTTTTTTTTTTTTTTTTTTTTTTTTTTGATGGAGTCTGGCTCTATCGCCAGGCTAGAGTGCAGTGGCACAATCCCAGCTCACTGCAACTTCAGTTTTCTGGTTTCAAGCAATTCTCCTGCCTCAGCCTCCCGAGTAGCTGGGACTACAGGCAAGCACCAACATGCCTGGCTAATTTTTTATATTTTTAGTAGACACGGGATTTTACCATATTGGCCAGGATGGTCTCCATCTCTTGATCTCTCTATCTGCCCTTCTCTGCCTCCCAAAGTGCTGGGATTATAGGCATGAGTCACCGCACCTGGCCTGTCGTGTTCTTTAAAATAACTTGTCAGTCCCTTTTTATCAGTTAATAGTGATCAGAAAAAGAATCAGGTTTTCTTTATAATTCCAACAAAGGCAAATTTTAGATTAGTATATTATTTAAATGTGCAAAGTACAAATTGACAACATCTGGTACTTTAATGCAAGTTGATATGGCACTGATTGTAAGATCAAGGTTATAGAATTTGACACAGGTTCTTTGTGCATTAAAAATAACAATGATTAATTCAAGGCTGCAACTGACTGCATTTTGATGCCCTTTGAACTTTGAAATGAGAAGATCTGTAATATCCTCTTAATTGGTACACAAAAGTAACACAGAAATGAATAATGGATATATGACATACTTTAAAAATGAGAATAGCTGCATGTTTTAACACCTTTTGCATTCAGAACCATTAAATAAAATATTTAGTCTAAGTGGTCATTGAGATCTAATATACTACTGACTATCTCACTATAAATCAATGATATTTTATTATTAAGATTATTTTGAGCTAAGTTATTTGTTCATAGAACAATATTCAAAAATAACGTGTTGTTTAAAAGAGAAATATTGTCTCATATTGGGTATATAAGCAAAACAAACATGTTTTACACATATAAGTGGAAATTAATATAACATAATATTACCTATAGGTATCTAATCATTTTTTCAAAAGTATACAGAGACAGACAAAGTTCTTTTTAAAGGTTAACTCCAAAGAAAGCCATCATAAATAACAAATTTTACCACTAGTTAGTGTTCTGTCAGTTGGTGAGAAACTGATTAATACACATTTTATTTTCACTTAGCACGTTATAAACATGATTACATTTCATTATCTGGAAAAAATATATACTTAACCTTTTTATCTGCTTCAAGTGACTGCAAAAAATATATACAAAGCTGAAACCTGCAACAAAGAAAATCATTAAGATAATGTAAAGAAATCACATTTTTTTCTTACCACCAATTTATTAATTTATTCAACAATACCTTGAAACAATCTATATTTGTTTCTTTTTCTCAAGTGTCATTAAAAATGATTCCTACGAGCTTTACAAAGAGCAATGGAAAATTCTATAAAGAATAATCAATAAGGCAATAAACATGGAATTCTATAAAATTTTGATTTTTTACTTCAATTTCAAAAAAGTATTGAAATATTTTAATTGATATTAGACTTGTAATCTAAAAAAAGCAACATAGTTTAGTAGTTAGTAGACTGAATCATGAGTCATTAATTTTATTCCCAATTTCTATTATCTGTGAAATGCTCTCAGAAGAGGCCTTTTTTTTTTTTTTTGAATTCTCACTCTGGCGCCCAGGCTGGAAGTCAGTGGCAAGATCTCAGCTCATTGCAACCTTTGCCTCCCAGGTCCAAGTGATGCTCCTGCCTAAGTTTCCAAAGTAGCTAGGATTACAGGTGTGTGCCACCACAACCAGCTAAGTTTTGTATTTTTAGTAGGGACAGGATTTCCCCATGTTGGCCAGGCTGGTCTCAAACTCCTGACCTCAGGTAATCCACCTATCTTGACCTCCCAAAGTGCTGGGATTACAGGTGTGAACCACTGTTCCCTGCAGCTTCTTTTATATATATATATATATATATATATATATATATATATATATAACATAAGGAGAAAATACAGGTAATAATATTTGTTTTTTATCAGAAAAAGGAAAGTTCTAAGGATTCATAGGCTAAAAAAAATATTTGAAATCTTTAGGGGAAGAGGATTGTGTCATTTATAGCTATTAAATATTACTTCAAAACTGAACTATGAATCTGCTTATTCTGAGTTTCAAAATTAATCTCAACAGAAAAGAATTCTATGCAGAATTTTTTTCTTGCTTAAAAATGTCATGAACTTGGCAAAAGCTTTAGTGTTTTAGGAAAGGATCCATATCTGAATAAATTTGCAGAGTTGAAACTTTTGAAATTGTCTCTAGGTATATTAAATAATATATAAATGTCAGTATTCCAGCGTTTAAATTTTTGCTCAGCACAAAGGTGGGCTGTTTCTTAGAGGATGACATTAGTATTAAGGAGAGATAGATCATATTCCATGAGCTCCCAAACCTCTTGCAAAATTCTTCTGATTTTATTCCACTATACTGTGAAATAGTGACCATGTTTCCAACAAGGTCCTCAATCAAATATAAAAGAATGGATTTCAGATAGATATTGAATATTTGAGCATGTAAGAATGTAGAGAGAGAAAGGTGTATATTAGTGTCTTGCGCTTATGCTTCAACACATTCGACCCAATTACAAACCTCTTAAAATGAATTATTATTTTTTTCATAGAAGAAACTGAAGTAAATTATGATTAAATAAATTATGGAGGGTTACAGAGTTAAATAGTTATTCACTAATAGGTCACCTGACTCTAAATCATTTTTACTTTTGAAGTACCAACTAGGAACTAGATAACGTTAACTAAGATCAGAATGCTTTATTTGTAGGTACAAATTATATATATATATATATATATATATATATATATACACACATACACACACACGTGTGTGTATAAATAAAATTTATATGCATAATTTATATACACATGCATATAAAACTTACAAATACATACACAGACATACACAGACATGTAACTTCACTATTTACTCTGATAACACTTTTTCTATCTTCCTGAATCACTTAGAATCAAACTGGATACCTGTCCAAAGATAAAATTACACAGAGGCATGAGCTAAGCTCTACAACATGATTTCAAATGCATCTGTGTTCAAACATAGATAATCACAAAAATATGGGACTATATATGTGAATTGTCTGTTGAGTATGTGTTGAAAAAAATTGAGTAAGATTGCTTCTATGTTTGTTAATAAGGTTAATGAGAGAACCATGTAGTTATTTTATTTTAAAACTATTGGTAAGAGCATCATGTTCTAAGTTTATGCTAATACAATCTCAGCCTTATTGCCTCTTGGGATGGTTGTAAAATATTAAAAAGGGCGTATATATTGTAAATGTTAATGGACTAGTAACCTAGACATTTACATGTGAGATTTTCAGTTAAGCATTCCACGTTTTCTGGCTTCCAATATTGGTGCAGTAAAACATCTGAGGAAAACAAATTTCCAGGAAAAAATTTTTTAAATACCTATCAATATTATATCTGCATTTTATACTCATTTTCCTTGGGTATAAACTGAATAGAGAAAAATTTCTTATATTCAACTAAAGATCCAGTTAAGCACACTAAAGTACATTGTCAGGCATTTGTTAAACTTAATTTCCTATATGAAGTGAATATCCTCAAAGTGTGGTCATTTTCCCCCATGCAGTCAAAATTATATAATCGAATTCATTTTTCCTTTGTATGTAATGTATGTCCAAATTTTGATGGGCATACCTTTAAGTAAAATAATAGATGCTTTCAGGTAAACAATCAAGATACTGTAGAAAGCTTGAGTAAGGAAAGAATGCAGAAATCATTTATCTAAATACATAGTTTCACCTGGAAAAATCATGCCCAGGGATACTGAGTATACCGTTCACAGTCACACGGTGGTGATCTAGTCAATAGCCATGAAAACTGATCCCTAGACTAGTGTCTTTCCTTGTGTTATAAATAACATTAGGTAGGTACTGTCAGTAGACACAGATTTAATCAGTTTTCAGATGTCAAGGAAATAAAAAATATAAACATGCCCTTACTTGCATTGACTTTATTATGATATCACGAAAGAGAAATTTTTTTAAAACCTTTGGAATACTTGAGGTTATTTTTTAATTTTTAATTTTTGAGATGGAGTCTCACTATGTTGGTGATGCAGGATTTTTGTCAGCCCTACTTTACCAGCCAGAAACCTGTGGCCAGTGAGACCTCTGCTCATTTCTTCTCATTGCCCTGCTCCAGCCTGAGGTTCCCAGACTGGCCTGGCCCTGCCACTGCTTCCACATGTAGAATATGTGAGCAAACCTGTGTGTGTGTATAATATACCTTTAAAATAGAAGGAGGTAATTAAAAAACTACAAGAGGGAAATCAACAATAGATTTTTGACGGTTGAAGGGATTGATTTCATAGATGCAAACCTTCGCCACAAAGAAAACCCTAGTGGTAGATGGAATCCAAGTAAAATCTACCAAATATTTAAAAGAAAATTAAACTTATTCTACTCAAAATTTCCAGTAAACTGAAGAGGAGAAAATACTCCTTACTTCATCTTTGAGGCCAAAATTAGCATGATATCAAAACCAGAAAAAGATAATCCAACAAAAAAATTAGAGACTAATATTCCTGATGACTATAGATGTATAAATTATCCTCAAACTCATGTACAGATTCAATGCAATTCCAATCAAAATACCAATAGACTTTTGTAAAATTTGACAAATTGCCTCAAAAGGTCATAAGAAAATACAAACTTCTTAGAATAGCTAAATTAATTTTGAAAAAGAACAAGTTCAGAGAACTATAACTACAGTAATAAAAATAATGTTTTCTTGGCAGAAATACATAAATAAATTAATGCACCAGAATGTAAAATCCAAAAGGGACTCACACATATATTGGCAACTGATTTTTTAATGAAAGTATAAAAGCACATCAGTGAAGAAAAGATACAGTTTTTAATAGATGTTTCTGAAACTATTGAATTTGAATTGGCAAAAATAAAAGCAGTTTTATACCTCTGTTATACCATAGACAAAATTCACTCAAAATACATAATGCACGAAAAGGTAAAACCTGAAATTTTAAAATTCTATATAAAATATATGAGAATTATTTTGCAAACTTGGTTAGACAAATGTTTCTTAGATATAACACCACAAGTATGATAAAGAAATAAACAAATTTATTCATTAAACTTAATCAAAATTTTAAAATGTTGTCTTTTGAAAGCTATTTTTAAGAAAAAGAAAAGACCAGCCACATACTTAGAGAAAAATATTTACAAAATATATGCTTAATAAAGGTTTTGAAAAATAGAATCTATAAACAGAAATACAATAGTAGCAGAAGACTGCAATATTTCACTTTCATTAATGGATAAAACATCCAACTAGAAAATTGGTAAGGAAACAGTAAACTTGAACACTGTAGGCCAAATGGACCTGACTGACATGTACCGAACATTCCACCCAACAGCAGCAAGACAAGCAGTCTTCTCAAGAACACACAAAACGTTATTCATGATAGCTCACATGTTATGACACAAAACAAGTTTACATTTAAGAAGAATAAAATCATATCAGGTATGTTTTCCAACCACAATGGTATGAAACTATAAATCAATAACAGGAGGAAAATTGGAAAACTCAAAAATACATGAAAATTAAACAATCCTAAATAACCAATGAATCAAAGAAGAAATCAAAAGGAAATGAAAAAGGAAATTAGAGAAATGAAAATGAAAACGAACATACCAAAACTTATAAATGCAGCAAAAGCACTCAGAACTTTATACCAATAAACACTTATATAAAGGAGATGGTTAATAAATAACCTAACCTTACACCTCAGGTAACTAGAAAAGTAAAAACAAACTAATCCCAACGTTAGCTGAATGAAGGAAACAGAAAATATTAGAGAGGAAATCAAAGAAATAGACTAGAAAAATAGAAAAGATCCAGAAACTAAGATTTTAAAAAAACAATAAACAAAATAGATAAACCATTTGCTAGTCTAAGAAAATGAGACAATACTCAAATAATAAAAGTATAAATGAAAGAGAAGAAATTGTGACTGATGCTACAGAAATACTGTGAACAATTATATGGTAACAAATTGTATAACCTAGAAGAAATGGATAACTTCCTAGAACCATACAATTTACCAAAACTAACTTATGAAGATAGAGAAAATCTGAACACACAGAGAATCAATTAGGAGACTGAATCAAATCAAATATCTCCCAACAAACAAAGGACCAGATGGCTTCATTGGTGAATTCCACAAAATATTAAAAGAGGAATTAAGGTCAATTCTTCTAAAACTCTTTTTAAAAAATATTGAACCAGAGAGAGCATTTCCAAATGTATTTTATGAGACCAGCATTACCCTGATACCAATGCCTTACAAAGATCCTCTAAGGAAAGAAAATTACAAGACAATATCCTGCCAAACATAAATGTAAAAAATCTCAACAAAATACAACCAAGCTGAATTCAAGAGCACGTTTGAAGGATCTTACTCCATGATCAAATGGGATTTATTCCTGGGATGCAAGGATGGTTCAACATGAAGGATGAAAAGCATATGATCATTTTGATAGATACAGAATAAAAATTGACACAATTTATCACACTTTCTCAATAAAAATGTTCAACAAACTAGGTACAGAAGGAATGTATCACAACGTAATAAAGGCCAAGTATCACAAGGGTAGGGATAACATCCTACTTCAAGGTGAAAAATAAAAATTGTGTTTGGATAAAGAAAATGTGATATATATATATATGTATATATATATACACATATATATATACAAACACACACATATATACACACACACACACACATATATATATATATACATATATACATATATAATATAAAATGAAACTTTATCTTGTCTTAAAAAGAAGAAAATGGATGAACCTGGGAGGCATTAATTATGATAGTTGAAGTAAGTCAGTCACAGAAGGACAAACACTACATTATATCACATATGCCTAAAATTTTCAAACACCTAAAAGCAGAAAACAGAACATTGATTGCTGGCACTGTGGCAAGAGGAAATAGAGAACTGTTCAATGAGTATAGTTTTCATTATGAGTTCTAGAGATCTGTGTACAGCATAGTGCCTATAGTTAACAATATAATATTGTCAATTAACAATTGGTTAAGAGTGTAGATCTCATGTGAATTGTTCTTACCAAACTGACACACATGAAAAGAAGCAAAAGAGAAAAGGGAACCCAAAGGGACCCAAGGAACCTTTTGGAGGCAATGCCTATGTTTGTCACCTTGATTGTGGTAACATTATCACGAGTGTATAACTATGATCAGATATATCACATGATATAAGTTAATTAGGTGTGGTTTGTGTGTGTTGCGGGTATACGTCAATTATATCTCAATAAAGCTGCTAGTACCTTTTGAAACATTCAATAGGAAAAAGACTTGAGGGCCCGGCGCGGTGACTCACGCCTGTAATCCCAGCACTTTGGGAGGCCGAGGCGGGTGGATCACGAGGTCAAGAGATCGAGACCATCCTGGTCAACATGGTGAAACCCCATCTCTACTAAAACTACAAAAAATTAGCTGGGCATGGTGGCGCGTGCCTGTAATCCCAGCTACTCAGGAGGCTGAGGCAGGAGAATTGCCTGAACCCAGGAGGCGGAGGTTGCGGTGA
>NW_016107326.1:73480-109729 GCF_001604975.1 Cebus imitator
AAAAAAAAAAAAAAGACTTGAAAAAGCATTTCCCCAAAGAAAGTATACAGATGATAAGAAGATGAAATGACATTTGTTATCATTACTATTCAGACAAATGAAAATTCAAAGTACAGTGAGGAATCACTACATACTTAGTTGAATGACTAAAATTACAAATATGAATCCTAACAATTGTTGGGGAGAATGTAGTGACCTTGAAACTTTAATGACTTGTTGGTAAATATGCAAAATGGGAAAATCACTTTGGAAAACAGTTTGGTAGTTCACAAAAAAAGTTAAACATAAATTTCCCATAAAATCCAGCTACTTCTAATATTTTCTGAAAATAAATGAACACTTTGGTATACAGAGAGTTGTCTGTGAATATTTGTAACAGCTTTGTCATGGCCAAATATCTTGTAAAAACACATGCCAATCAGGAGACTAATGAACAAAGCAAGGGTGTATCTATACAAAAGAATACTAAGCAGAAATTAAAGGAATAAACTATTGGAATGCCAGTAACATGAATGCATCTCAGAATAACTATGCCAAGTGAAAGAACCAAACCAAATATTACATACTTAATAATTCTGTTTGGATAGTCTAAAAAATGAAAACTAATTTGTAGTCACAGAAAGCATAATAATAATTGTTTGAAGTCAATGATATTTGGGGAGGAAATGATAGATACACATGTTACCATGAATGTGGTGATGGTTTATGAGTATATAAATTAGTCAAAGATATCAAATGTGTCCCTTTAAACATGTACAGTTTATTGCAATTAGATTCCTTCTCAATATATGGTTTAAAAAACTCTATATTTGATGACAGACTGGACAGGGAAAATATGGCACATATACACCATGGAATACTATGCAGCCATAAAAAATGATGTGCTTGTGTCCTTTGGGACATGGATGAACCTGGAAATCATCATTCTCAGCAAACTGACATAAGAACAGAAAATCAAACACCGCATGTTCTCACTTATAGGCGGGTGTTGAACAATGAGAACACATGGACACAGGGAGGGGAGCGTCACACAGTGGGGTCTGTAGTGGGGGGACTAGGGGAGGGACAGTGATACACACACACACACACACACATATATATATAAAGAACTCTATATTCTTCCAAAATTGTTGGATTATTTATCCAAGACATTTTTATTAATATTATTTTGAAATCCATACTCTGAGCTAGTTTACTACAATGTTAGAAGACAGAGTAAGAAAACTATTTTATATTGAATTTTAGAAAAGACAAATTTAAAGAAAATAAACTCTTTTCAGTGCAAAACCTTAATCATTACTAAGACAAATCCAGGTTCAATTTAGTACTGCAGAAAGGGAAAGACTTTGTGTTTCAGATTTCCATTTTGATCTGTAGCCAGCAGTGCTTGTTTTAATAAGGTGATAATCTTTCTATTATAAGATGTTGGTTAAGGGAAATAAAAGCCAAAATTCTAGATCATCTGGATACAAATCTCAAAGCTATCACTAAATCTAAATATCTGTTTCCGCATCTGTAAATGGGACAATAACATTTAAATACATCTGTGAAGGTCGACTTGATAAACAGGTGCAGAGTGGAATGATAGTTACCAGAGGTTGGTAAGGGTATCTGAGTGGACGAAGAAAGGTTGGTTAATGGATATAAGCATAGAGTTACATAGAAGAAATCAGTTCTAATACTCAATAGCAGAGTAGAATGACTATAGTTAGCAACAAAGTATTGTATATTTCAAAGTAGCTACAAGAGAAGCTTGAAATGGTTCCAAGGTATAGAGATGCTAAATACTCAAGGTGATGGATACTGCAAATACTCTGGCTTAATAATTATACATTCAATGCATGTAATAAACACATATACACTATAAATATGTAAAATATGATATATTAATAAACTGAGTTGATACACGTAAAACAGTTTCTAGTACAAAGCAGATATTTTAAAAAGTCAAATAATATTACTAATATCAGAAAACTTTATTTTCTGATTATTCTGTTTACCGAAATTTTACTGGTTGTCAAAAGAGTTTAATCAAGTATTCATATTCTGTTGATCATTTCATAATCTCTTATATTTCTCATTTTGAAAAGCAAGAACAAACTTTTGGAAAAGTGATAGAAAATGTTAGAAATTAATTTACTATAGATTTGCAAAGGACTAAACACTAAGGTCTAACACTATTCAACATTATTTTTATTAAGGCAAAAATCGCTTGAGGACAAACAACATACTATGAGAGACAAATGTTACAAACATTGTCAAGATGTAACTAACATATGGGATACACTTTAAAATGAAAATACAGTAACTGTAATATAATAAAATTATTTTTCATTTATTTTATTAAATTGCAGTAAATGCATATATTTATTCCTATCTCTGGTATTTTATGTGTGGTACTTTTGATTTTATGATAATAATTAAACAGTAATGGTCATAACTAATGCTTATATAGCAGTTACTAGTTGATAGACACAATTTATATTCTTTACATATATTTACAAATATAATCTTTGTAACATTCCTAAAATTTAAGAATATTATTTTTCCCATGATTAAAATAAAAATGAGGTAATTGAGATACAGGTAAACTGAATAATTTGTCCCACATCACACACCTTGAAAAGAGGCAGGATTCAGACTTCACAAAACACTCTCACACACATCTACCTACCGATTTTCTTTCTTTACTTTACCATGCAAAATAGAATAAAGTCTACCACAGTCAATTTTTCTACACCTAGATTTCTCTAGTAATCTGTATATCTCAATGTCTTCCATTACACTCACGTATTATTTCAAATCTTTAAAGTTCAGTAACTTTCAACAATATTCTTGCTAGGATATGAACACATCTGTGTTCACCCATGCTCTCGCTCCCCAGTGCTTTGCAACACTTGTTCAAAGGGATAAATATGTGCAGTACCTACAGACATAGACATTAGCATTGCTTTGGCAATAACATCATCAGAATTTGGCATGACCTAACTGCTTTTGTTGTGTGCTATGATGTTGACAAACATTGACATAGATCACAGTTAAGTTTTGAATCTTCTTTTTTTTTTTTTTTTTTTTTTTTAATGGAGTCTTGCTTTGCCTTCCAGGCGCAGTGCAGTGGCATAATCTTGGCTCACTGCACACTCTCACTCTGCCTCTCACGGGTTTGAGTGATTCTCCTACCTCGGCCTCCCAAGTAGCTGGGATTGCAGTTATGCACCACCACACTCAGCTAATTTTTGCATTTTTTTGTAGAGATGGGGTTTCATCATATTGGCCAGGCTGGTCTCGAACTCCTGACCTCAGGTGATCTACCTGCCTCAGCCTCCAATGTGCTGGGACTACAGGCATCAGCCACTGTGTAAATTTTTAAATGAATAAAATATTGTCATGAGGTTGTACCTAGGTTGAAGTTTTCATATATACAGAGCAAACACTTTGCAATTCCAACTGCACCATATGTATTTCATTTCCCATTACCTATGTCACAAACATTTAGTTGTTATTCTGTAGTAAAAATAAATTTTTTATGTTATGGAATTCTTACATGTCCCCCTTGTTTGATAAAGCTTAAATTGAAGAAAGTTCATTTGAGTTCTACATGACCAGGTAGGATGGATATGGAAAAATAAGCCTATGCGATAGGGATATTATTATTATATGGTGTATATATAAATTACTTGACAACACACATTTGAATAATAATACCTTTAGAAAGTAAAGGGAAGTGAAAGTCATCTCCAGCTCTTTGCCCTGCTTCTGCTTCTAGTATTTTTTTAATGCAACTTTTACAACCTACTGTAATAAAAGTTGATTTAACATATTTCTAAACCTGACTTAAAAAAAAAAAGTAATGAAGAGTCACAAGCAAAATAACTTTAGTCCTGTGGTTCCCAAACTGCCATCCTGGTGTGCAGCAATGTATTCCAAAGGAACAATGGGATATTTTCAAATTTCTCGGGAAACACAACGGCACCTTTGGATATCCACGACTTTTACTAATTACTTTTTGTACTTAACTACTTAATAAAAAGAATTGTTAGAAATTTATTTTGGCTTAAGTATAATTTTGAAAAATTACAGGCACCATAAACCAAGGAAATATGGGAACATCTGTTTTAGTCACTTCCTTATATTATGATATTAGAATTTTAGTTCTAATGGATACTACAGGGCTAATGTGTGTGTGTTGATTGCTAAACCAGAATCTGGCTCATGTACAGTAGGAGTTCATCTGAAGGTAACAAGAATTGCAGCATCCTGTACCAGTCATCATGCCCTATTTCCCAAGCAGGTCTGTATCATTAGAGAAAAAGAAATTAATTGGTTCTTTCTACAGACTCTCTGTTTATGTTCTGTCACCAAAGGGTAGATATCAGAAATCCCTTTTTAAGACTTTGCTCTTGTATGGTATTTATTAAAAATCCACTCCCAGTAGCTTCCATCAGTCTCCGAGGCTACTCTTTCCTTTTCACCTATTTGTTTGTTTTCCCACTATTTTCCTGCTGTGCATTTATCCAGAAGTTTCGGTGTGAATTAATAGCTTTTTTTCAAAGAAAAAATATTTCTTACAGGATATATTTTCATATTCAGCACTAGAGAAATAAGCCCAACCGACTCAGTGACAGAACATGCAAGCCAGAGTAATATACTCTGTCAACGAAATTAAAAAATCATCATAATATCAGATCCATCTCTAATTATAAAGACTTCTTCTGAGGGCCTAATGTTTCTTAGAGACCTATCATCTCCTCTTGTACTCTCAATAAATCTCAGACGTGTCTTCAGCTCTATATAATTATGTGACTTCTTAAAGCATTTGAAACAAATTCCAGATGAGTGAGGTCTCTTAACACTTAATGATGTAAGAGCACAGTGCCAAGAGGGTCCCCTATTGTAACCACCTTGACAACCCCATTTTTTAGTGTTGAAATCCAGTTTTTTGGAAGTAGCTACTTTGCAGTTCCATGAAATGAAGCTCAATTTCTATTACTGGCTGCTGTGCTTTGGAGAATTTCAATGCCCTATTGAGGGCTAAGTCTTTTTGTTAGTTTGTTTGCATGTTTGCAGAATAATCTTTACACTGACATAATGACATAGACATAAAATGTTCGGAATTGAAGTTTTTGCTGCCCTCTGGAAATGAGATTGGAGGAAAGAAAATTAGTGTAAAGCAAATGAATACAAAACAGAGCTTTCTCTTCAGTCAAGGATACACTGGGTCATTATTGCAATGTAGGAAGCGTATACCCAAGGAAAGATTTAAACGTCCCTCAGTAAAACTGTGGAATAAAATTCTGCTAGTTGGTGAGAATATAAATAACAAAAGAGAATTTAGACTAAATAGTTCTAGGAAGGATAAACACTTTCTGAGTGTTAAGCTGATTTTTAGAAATTATAATCTGGTTATTTTAAAAACATTAATTTATTATATTAGACCATTTTATGTTGCTAGAAAGGAATGCTGAGGCAGAGTAATTTGTAAAGAGAAGAGATTTATTTATCTCACAGTTCTGCAGGTTGTATAAGAAGCATGGTACCAGCATCTGCTTCTGGTCAGGACTACAGGAAGCTTTCACTCCTGCTAAAAAATGAAAGGGAGCAGGCTTGCCACATGGCAAGAGAGTTAGCAAGAGGGAAGGAAGCAAGAGAGATGCCAGGGTCTTTTAAACAAGCAGCTCTCCCATTAACTAAGAGTGTGAGAATTCACTCATTGCCATGGGGAGGGCACCAGGTCATTCATGAGGGATATTTCTCCATGACACAAACACCTACCACTAGGCCCCATCTCCAATAATGGGCATCCAGACTTCAACATGAGATTTGGAGGGGACAAGAATCCAAACTATATCATCTATTAAAATAAATTTTAATTACTAGAAACTAAAAAGGAAAATATTTCAATAAAAATCTATTCCAAGAGACCTACTTTTTAAAAAACGTGAAAGTAAATAAATAAATGCAGGCATTTTATGTATTTTTAATACAGAGATGTTATTTCATAATCTTCATTGATGTTTCCCTTTATAAATGTAAAGTACTACATTCACTCTACTAAATGCTTTCTAATTCAATTCTATTTTGTCTAAAAATATGTCTGGAACTTCTTTATTATTTTATTTATTGGCTATCTTACTACTTGAGTTCTAATTTAAACAATTTATTGAGTGTTCTATTTTTTACTGATAGATTTTCTTAGCACATTTTAGAATTGGTGTCTTCTAATTGGGAAACTTACCTCATTTAAACTCAGGTACATACTTGACATTGTACACTTTATTCTATTATTTGCTATTGTCTAGTTATTTAATGGCTTATATATTTATTTTTCTCTATTGTACTTATTTGTTCTTCTTGAATCCTGTCCATTTTTTTATTGTTTCACTTTAATAAAATTTTTACTGAAATATAAAGTGTCTACAAGTGTCAAGAAATTTTTTTAAAAAGCTAATTATCTGTATTTATTTTTCTATTTTTTGGAAGGAAGAAAAACGTTCAATTTTAGTTCACCAATCATCTTCAGTCTTCCCAACCCCACTCTTTGACATGTAAAATGTATTACCCACTCTAAATAAAATGTATTTAATATTTATTTATTTATACATTTATTTTTGAGACAGGATCTTGTTTTGTTGCTCAGGCTGGAATGTGGTGACAAGATCTTAGCTCGCTGCAGCATCACCTTTCCAAGCACAAGTAATGACCTCACCTCAGCTTCCCAAGTAGCTGGAATAATACACATGCACCGCCATGCCCAACTAATTTTGCTTATTTTTTTGTAGAGAAAAGTTATCACTATGTTGCCTAGGCTGATCTCAAATTCCTGGGCTCAAACGATCCTCCTGCCTCAGCCTCCCAAAGTGTTAGGATTACAAGCATAAGCCATCACACTCAGCCAATATTATACAATTTAAACCTATACTTACATTCCAAATATTATTTTTTACTTCTGCATTTTATTTTTAAATAATAACAGGCATTATAGTTTACTTCTTTACTACTGTGAAATTTCCTTTTGAGTTCTGGATTTTGATTAATTTCTAAAGAGTAGTTTTCATCCCAATGGAAAATCCTGTCTCATTGATAAGATGTCCCTGCAGAAAATGACAGTTCCCGGAGAACTAACTGTACCTTTAATTCTTTTCCACTCCAGAAAGCATTACAGTGGTGTGAAGTATTTTCATCAAGTCAGAATTATAGGATACTCTCTTGTTATTTTTACCTTGCAATTATATGTACCCTGCTATTTCTAATTATGAGTACTTTACATTAATTTTGTCAAAAAATTTGGTGAACAATTCTGATTTACTGCATCATTGTTCTCTATTTCCACCTTTCTCTGTCCCTCTGCCTCCCTCTCTCTTTCACTCTGTTCTTTCTCCTCTCTTTCTCTCCTAGTTTCTCTCTTCTTTGTCCCTCCTACCTTCTTCATCCCTTCTTCTCTTGATTTATCTATATATTTTCTTCATATTCTGAATTTTTGAAATTTATTCTTTATACCAAACCAAAGAAAAATTTGTTCCTTTCTCTAGTTGATAATAGTTTCCTGCTATCCTTAAATGGATATTATTTTTCTGCTTCACTTTCTTCCTTATTTCTGTCATCTCTGTGTTCATATTTGCTTCTATGTCACCCTTTTGTCTCTCTGCTATTATTTTCTAGGACCATTCCAATTGTATTGTTTTCTTAAGAAATAAGGCTTATGTTAATGTTTATATATATCAGAAGATGCCTGCAAAGGTTGTGCTTTTCTGACTCTATCTAGCCCTGCATTTTGCTATGCATAGAAAGTAGCTGAAATCCCATAATATTGCTCCCTATTATCGGTGATGTTAGCTACTGTTGCCTTCTTAGGAAAGAAATAAACATTAAGGCATTTGGATGAGACTTTGGATTACTCTTGCAGTCTGCTTAGTCCCTAGTTCAGCTAGGTCTGAGTTCTTGTCCCATGATCAAGATGAATAAGGCATATGGTCACTGAAGAGTGAGTAAAGTCAGATTTATTAAACAAAAGGAAAGCTCTCAGCAATGAGAGGGGACCTGAAAACAGGCTGCCAGAAATGTAGTTGAGTTCTAGTTCTTTCATGTGGCAAGAGCAAGGAAGCCTTTTGTGGGTTCTGCCCAAAATGGGAGAAGGGTGTTGCACCTTCACAGGCTTGGGGTTGGCCAGAGTAACTCCATCTTGCTTATTACCCATGAGTGCCTTAGCAATCTTATGGGGGTGGGAGGCGGACTAAAACCACAATATAATGTCATGTTAATGACAGTGTAATGAGTTGGATCAAGTTAAGGACATTTAAGTTGATTTCCTGTGCCTGAGCCTAAGTTGGGACAGTCCCATCTTAGCAACATCCTGGCATAAGGGAAAATTCTTAAGCACATTTCTTCCTATTAGCTGCAGAGGCAGTGTAGGTGCTCTCCTGCAGGTGTTCCTGTGAACATTTACCTTCTCCCAAGACCTTCCCTCTTTATCTGCCTAACTAGCCTGTAACTGCCTCCTCCCTCATTGCTTTAAATCTGACACTTTACAGACTTCTGTGTAGTGCAATTGTTCCATGGGAATGTTTTGCATTCTCCTATTCAGTCATCCTACCTGACTTAAATAAGATTTCTTTTAAAAAAATAGATTAGATTCTGGTGTTAAAAACCACAAATATACCTTCACCCAAATATACCTTTCTCTCACTGTATTTCCTATCTGTGCTTTTCTTCTGCTTGAAGTTTAGGGGTTTGGAATAAAATAAAAATATTTCATTATATATTTCTTACCCCAATCAAGACTACACTTACACAACATTATATTTGAGTCATAAATATCAATTTTTATTGTCAAAAAAGTGATTTTTTTCTTAGAATTAGGTTTAGGAAGTACAAGTTACTAATGCCATTTCTTCATTCTTTGAAAAGCAAAAAAGCTAAGAATATAAATAGGTAATCTAGAAATGTGCTCCTCACTCCTCCTCATAAATTAAAAAGAAACATAATCTAGAGGCTTGCTAATGTCTTTGCAAGATACTGTGGTATCGTAAAGACCAAGAAATTTAGAATCTGAGAGGTCAGTGTTCTAGATTCCACTTTTGTTCAATGCACACCCTGATGACATTCAATTTACTCTTTGTTCCTCTCATAGAATTGTTGTGAATTCAATGTCATCCACTCATTTACTTCAGTTGCACATAATAACTTCAGGATTTTAAAGTAATGTTTTATTTTTGCTTACAAGATATTAAAATTAAAGAGTTGTATCTTTGTGTCTCCAAATAAAATCAATAGCCAATCTGTTCTACAAATGATTATAAAAATCACTATGATGATATAGATTGTAGAGGAGAATAGTTTCAGATGAGAAGAATATTTATTTCTCAATACTTGAGAGAAAGACAAAGCAATAATAAAATCCTAGAAGGAAAAGACACAGACATATGGGGGACCCCTATGGGCAGTGAGAGAGCCAGATTTGTGTGGCTCTTAAAGGTGTTTCTCTGTGAGGATTATTGATGACAACAACTATCTGTTACATATTGATTTCTGGCATGTCATTTCCTTGAGTCTTGCAGACATGAAAGAAAATAGCTTACATTATAATTGTTATGATGACAAACATAAATAAAACAGGTTCTGAATAGCTTTCAGGGGGAAATTACATTTTACATGGTGATCATGAGTGTGCATTTTTTTCTCTAACTTCAGATCTCACTCACAGTCACAGAAGGATATAAACAAATTCAGCATAGTACTTTATGTTAACAGGGATCAATGAGGCTGCCTCACATCCGGTAGTTTTGTCAGTATCTACCTGAGAAACACCCATCTGTTTTCAGAATGCTAATTCCACACCCAGTTCATGGGCAAGAAATCAAACATAATTTGATCCAAAGAAAATCTCTGGAGAATATATGTACCACTCCTCATTTCTTGGCATCCTTCTGTTATTCAGTAAAAAGATTTTATCACAAGTATGCATTCTCTAGGAAATCTCTTAAAAATACAAACATTCAGTTGCATAGTCACCAAGCTGACATTAATACAAATAATGTTAATATTATACATATTAAATGAAGTCAATCATTCAACTCCATAAACAAATTGTGACTTTACACCATTTTATCGGTGGATAAGAATGATTCAGAAAATGATAAGTTGGTCTCCATCAATGGATGGTTAAGTTGGTTTTTCTGTTGTGTTTTTAATTTTTATTATTATTACAGAAAAACAGGAATAAGTTGTTAAGTTCTTATGCTGCTTATAAAAGTAAAACTTAAAGTGTAAGCTATTGATATAACACAATCCCTCTCCTTTCATGAGACACAAAGTTAAATGAGTAAATAAGAGGAGGTGATCTATGTTCTATCCCTGCCATATTGCCTTTTACTTGATAATAATGTTATGAGATAAAACTCAAGAAAATTTATAACTGCATTCCCTTATTTATTCTCAGTTTAAGTTTGGAGAGGATGCATGGAAGGTGTGTGTCATTACAATGGAAATGACACAAAATTTAGGAATACTATCCAGTGGAATGAAGGAACTGATTATAAAGCAGACTATTCTGTGATTAAGTTTTGGCTTCTTCTTACTAGTTCCTTTAAGGGTTATTAAAATATTAGGTTGGTGGTAGGGATTAGCCTCACTATTATTCCTAGTTGGAGCTTTTTGGGTTGAAGTTCAGATATTAATTGAGGAATAACTGAGTATAGGCACACTAAGTACCTGATATAGAGTGTGTCTCTCAGAAATGAGGGTGTTTCTTACTGTTGTGATTGTGGTTGGTTTTAATTTGTTATTGCTAAGAAATCTTTGTAAGTTCAAGATCTGTTCTTTTCTAGATGAGTGAAATTGTACACGTCTGTAAATCCAGTTTTCACTTTCCTCTTTTGTAAAATAATATTCATGTCACATGGATGATGCAAGAGTATTACTATAAACTATATTTTAATTGTAATATCTATAAAACAAGTATGTTGACTTTTAGATTTATTATACATTAGTTAGCTATATTTAAGATTGTAATTCTGCAGTCCATCAGCCCATTGACTCATTCATTCATTCACTTATTCATTAGAAAGATTTTGGAGCACCTGTCCTATACTAGTAGGTGAACTGATCACATAGATCATACAGTCCTAAAGAAGGAAGCAGTTACTAAAGAGTGAATAAACTCATAAATGAAATAATGTCAAAGAAGCTTAACTTCTGTGAAAGCAAAATGGCATGATGTAATATTGAAGTGGCAGAATACATTACCTGGAGAAGATGATATTTGAGCTGAGAAACAAATGTCCACATGCAGAAAGCCATGCAAACATGAGAAATATTTTTCCAAACAGAAGGATCAGCAACTATACAGACCCAAATAAAATTATATCTCATCACTTACAGAGATGGAAAGAAGGTGGATGGAGTGTGGTCAGCCAAGACAATAGCTGATGGAGATGGATTGTGAAGGAGAAGCCGGGACCTGGTCACATGGTGCTTTGACTATTTTGCTATGGGGTTTGGATTTTTGTCTACATGTCATGTGAAACTCTTAGAGAATACAGTGAGAGGTGGGAGATATTTGCTAATTTATAGTTTTCAAAGGGGACTATCATTTTTGGATGGAGAATGTGTAATGTAAAAATAGAGAATGAATATAAAGGAACCCAGAGTAGAAGCTGGGAGATTCAATTAATATTATTAACCTAGACAGAGTAATAAAATACTTAGATATAGTAGTGAAGTAGTTAGTGAAGTTGTTAGTGAAAAAAGAGAAGGCAAGAACCTACATTGGCAAGGTCATGTTGATCTCTGCATTATTTTATGACAGAAAACAGAAAAATATAGCATAGTATTAGAAAGATAATTATATTCCATTTAAGTCTGGGTATATCATTTTTAAACCAAAATTATAAAATTTTATAATATCTATTAAGAGTTAATTGAATCCAATTTTCTTCCTTCCCTCCCTCCCTCTCCCCTTCCTTCCTTCCTTCCTTCCTTCCTTCCTTCCTTCCTTCCTTCCTTCCTTCCTTCCTTCCTTCTTTCTTTCTTTCTTTTTCCAAATTTTTGCTCTTGTTACTTAGGCTGAAGTGTAGTGGCATGATCTCTGCTCACTGAGATCTCCACCTTCCGGGTACAAGTGATTCTTCTGCCTCAGCCTCCCAAGTAGCTGGGTTTACAGGTGTCTGCCACCACACCTGGTTAGTTTATATATTTAGTAGAGATGGGATTTAACCATGTTAGTCAGGCTGGTCTCGAACTTCTGATCTCAGGTGATCCACCCGCCTCAGCCTCCCACAGTGCTAGGATTACAGGCATGTGCCATCAGGCCTGGCCTTGAGTCCAATTTTCTTAAAAAGAAATATACATTGTGATATTTGAGGCTTTTATGACTAGAGGAAATTCAGGGTTTTTTTTTACTTTTATAATAGAACACCGCTTGCCCTTGTCACTCATCTTCATTCAAGTATGGGTTCTGTTCTCATAGAAGTCATAATCGATGGCTTCTAATACTAGCTCTTGATAGTCAACTATCGCATGGCCCCCCAGACAGGTGATAGAGTGGCTATGAACATTGGAGAGTACTTTGGAAATCACATTTTCAGATTATTTAACAGATGGAAGATTAGGAAGCTAATGTGACTAGACCAAGATCACATGATGATTGCTTCTCAAAGAAATATTTTTTGTCCATGTCACCTGATTTCCAGATCAAAGTGTACACTAAAAACTGAGGTTCACATTCACCAGGGTTCAGACTCTGGTCTCATCACAAGAGTGACCTTACCACTGTGATTTTCCACTTTCACTTAGTTGAAACTAAGTATAACTTACTATCTTGCCAGCTATGTTTGTTTGGTCCTGCCCCTGCCCCTCCCAAGAAGAGGGAGGCAAAGATTTGATTTCATGTAGTTTATTTGGATCCCAGGAAACCATTAGAAAGTGAGTCAAGGCAGAGAAAGACGCCAATAAAATGTGCTGTGCTTTGCCTTGGTGAACGATCTTTCACTGTGGGCAACTGAGATTCCATCTTCCTGGTGAAGCCTGGGTGACAGTGAAGAATATGCCTCTGAGTTGCCTCCCCTTCCATTGGGATGAGGAAGCTGAGGCATTGACCACCAATTATTAGCTATCAGCTATCATTGGCTGAGGGCAGCTCCTTGGAAGGAGCCTGCCTCCTGGGAAGATGACACAAAGGGTGAAAGTTGCATATTATGCTATAATACAGCAAATGCATGGCTGGAATGAGGGCTTAGGGTACATGTGTGGGGCATCTACAGCTATTTCAGCTAGTTTACACATTAATTTTTTTTAAATGTATCATTTTTATTTGTTTTCATCAGGTATATCAATCAGGAATTTTAATTTCCTCTAGTGCCAGAAAGAGAAATTTAAACAATTACATTCTGTAGTGCCATACACAAACAAATGAAAAGTAAAGTTTTGTATACTTAAATACCAAAGTAAATGATAAAGGCATGGCATGTTTGATTCGTGTTGGTTTAACAACACATAAACTCTGTCACCAGATTAAGTAGTGTGTTTTCTTTAAAAAGTCATGGTGAATATTTGTTACATTTGGACACATGCACATGTATGTTTATTATGGCACTGTTCACAACAGCAAAGACTTGGAACCAACCTAAATGCCCATCAATGACAGATAGGATAAAGAAAATGTGGTACATATCCACCATGGAATACTATACAGCCATATAAAAGGATGAGTTCATGTCCTTTGCAGGAACATGGATGAGGCTGGAAACCATCAATCTCAACAAACTAACACAAGAACAGAAAAACAAACACCACATGTTCTCACTCATAAGTGGGTATTGAACAATGAGAAAACATGAACACAGGGAGGGGAACATCACACACCGGGGACTGTCTGAGGGTGGGACTAGGTGAGGGGTAGTATTAGGAGAAATACCTAATGTAGATGATGGGTTGATGGGTGCAGCCAACCATCATGGCATGTGTATACCTATGTAACAAACCTGCACATTTTGCACATGTACCCGAGAACTTAAAGTACAGTTAAAAAAAAAAAAAGCTCTCTTGACTCAAGACCAGATTTATCACTAGGAAACTAGGAAAACCCAGCCATTTACTTAGCACCTGGCTCTTTTTGTTGTCATCTGTATGATCTTCATATTTATTTCCTTCCTTCTATTTTACTGTTAAAGATCTAGCAACATCACCATCCATCTCAGGCTCCCCTTTCTTAAAAACTCCACCTTCTGAAGGATATTAAAACCCATTTATATTATGTTTTGTGTATATAACAACACTGGGCAAATAATTAGTAATTAAAAAGTGGTGGTTAATTGACAAATATCTAAAACACTATGTTTCTTAGAGATATTTACAGTAACTAATACAGAATTTCTGAACCAAAGAAGTTGAAACAAGTACCGGTGTGTCTTCATTCCCCTGTTTCACCTTTTCTCTGTTGCTTTATGATTTTGGGGTTTCACTGGATATGATTGAGAGACTCTCATAACCTTTCAATGGTTACTATATGTCACGTATTGTTGGTAGAATTTTCTGTAAATTCCCTCTTATGTAAAAATTTTATCCAATAATTTTTTGATATTTTTTCCTAATTGCCTACCTCACTAGAAGTAAACTTGTATTTTTAATTAAACAGATAATTCTTAAGATAAGAAAAATTAAAAAGCTAGTAAAAGGAAGACTTTTTAAAATAAATCTCAAAGTTTCTGCTTTGAAACTATTGACATTAAATTAAATTGATATTTTTGCAAACACAAACATAAATACATATACCTATTTTAAACTTATTAAAAGGATTATGTATTATAAATAAAAGAGACCTATATGACACAGTGTTTGGCTATTTGGAGCTCACACTTGGACTTTATTTAAATTCATGTTCTGAATAGTTATGTTTTATATCCAAAAAATTAGAAGCAAATATTACAAATCATCAAGGCCATAAGCATTTTTATTCTTTGCCTATATGTCTTCATGACTTCTGACTACTCTAATAACAGACATAAAGTTTCAATAGGTATTTAAGTATTTATGAGCACAAAAGTTAAATAAACAGAGAATTAAAACACAGTTCTTTAAATCCCCTCAGCAAAGTATGAAAAAAATTGATGTTCATTTACATTTGATATATAATATCAAATAATCCATAAATACAGATATATAGATAAGGATAGATGATAGATGAGAGATGCTATAATATTAATGCATACATAGATACAGAGATCAATGCAGCGGTGGTTGAAACATTATTTGACACAGGATCCACAATCTATGATCTATAGACCAAGTTCCGTCACCACCTTTTTCTGTAAATCTAGCTTTATAGAAACACAATCATGCCCAAGTGTTACGTTGCATTAATGGCTGCTTTCGCAGAGTGACAGAGATGACAAGGTTGCAAATCCTAAAATATTTATTATATGACTCTTTAGAAAACTTTTAGAAAAAGTTTGTGAAAGCTCATTCTAGAGCAAATGCTTTTTGCAATGACATAAGAAGCTTGCACTAAAACAATGACCATGTATCAGCTCATTATCTGTGGTTCAGGAATTAAAGTAAGCTACTCTCACTGGTTGTTCTTTTAGATTATCTACTGGAGTACATTTAGCTGGGGCCTAGAATGATTTGGAAGATCCAAGAAACAACCTCACTGGTTGCTGGTGCTTCACTGTTTCTCTGCAAGGTCTCCTTTTACCCTTCCCTTCCCTTGCCTCCCCTCCTCTTTTTCATTGCCCCCAGCCTATATTGGCCTCAAATTTCATAGCATGGTAATCAAGGGCATTCAGACATTTTATGTGCCAGCTGCTTTAATAAAGGGCCCTTTCAAGAGGAGAAGTTGAAAGTTTCTGAATTTTTCCTGGAATTCATTGTCACACAAAATAGCTTCTACCACTTTCTATGGGTCTAAACAGACCATAAGTCCAGTGCAGATAGGGGAAGGGAAAAAAAGGCTACTTTTTCATAGGGAAGTGGCAGACCCACACATTAAGAAGCACCACTTGTGATGAGAAATATTTTTGCACCAATCTTTAGAATCACAATCTACCAGAAGCATGGTTAATGACACAATCAATTTATATTCTGGCAGAGTTTTTCATCACATCACAGAAGGTCAACTAAAAGTGTGTAGAAAGCTAGCCAGCCCAAGGAACACGTTGAGAAGTACTGACCTTGATCCTAGAACACTACACAAAATTCAAAACTTTTTGATGATCTTAATGAGATAATTTAACTTATTCATTTTATGTTGGATCATATATTTATATGCAGAACACATTTTAGGAAAGATTTTTTAGTAAATTCCTAGTAAATGTATACACAATATTGCATTTCTGAGATATATTTTTCTCAAATGAAATATTATTGAAAATTTGTCTTAATCAAATATTTTTTAAAATTTTATTTATTATACTTTAAGTTCTGGGGTACATGTGCAGATCATGCAGGTTTGTTACACAGGTATATACATGCCATGGTGGTGCTTAATCAAATTCTTAATACGTAAATGTTGGATATGGATTTGTGAAAGCAATTCTCATTCTCCTTAGAAAAGTATTTTTATGCTTCCATTTAATTTGAGCATATGCTTACTAGATGTTATTAAAATGGACGGAAATAGACAATTGTTATACAAAGATGTCTTAGGTCTGGTCATAATGACCAAAACTATAGATCATAATCCTCAAGTATTTTCAAAAGACTTCATTCATGTGTTTAGTGTCTCAAAAACAAAATAATGAGCTCTGAAAGAAAGCGTGCTGTCAATATTTAACAAATGATGTTCCATAAAGTGAAAGATTTAAAATTACATTAACCTGAAAAAATGAAAAAAATCAGTTTGGTTCTTAAAGTGATCAATTGTACATTTTCCATATTTCTATGTCACATGGGATGTTAGAAATTTTTAGTTATACTATGGATTGCTTTGAGATCTTTTTTAAATAAGTTGATTCATGAATAAATTTAAAAGAATAAAAAGTTTCAAAAATCTATAATTAAAATTGTAGTTGTTAGTAAAGATGGAAAAATAAGCTATTAAAAGTGTTACATAAAGAATTATTTGAAATTTATATGTGATATATATTTATATATAACCACCTTCCAAATGGTTAGATGTGGATAACTTGAGATGAAGATTATAGATTCATTATCAGAGTAAAAACTCTAAAAGATTTTTGTTCAGAAAAAGACTAAGTAAAATTTTATCACGAATAATTTGTACAGCCATGTATTTCAGGGGATCTTCATTAAGTAGAAATTTTTCAATACTGGCTGGGCACAGTGGCTCACACCTGTAATCCCAGCATTTTGGGAGGCCAAGGGAGGTAGATCATGAGGTCAGGAGTTCCAGACCAGCCTGACCAACACAGCAAAAACCTGTCTCTACTAAAAATACAAAAATTAGCCAGGCTTGGTGGCACATGCCTTTAATCCCAGCTACTTAGGAGGCTGAGGCAGGAGAATTGCTTAAACCCCGGTGACGGAGGTTGCAGTGAGCCGAGGTCACGCCACTTCACTCCAGCCTGGGTGACAAAGAAACACTCTGTCTCAAACAAACAAACAAACAAAAAAAAAAACACCAAAAAAAGAAAAAGAAAAAAGAAAGAAGTAAAGAAATTTAACAACGCTTTCTTAAAATGGTGATTGACCAAAGACATCAGATACAGATAAGAAAAAAAAGGTCTTAAAAAAAGTTTTTTTTTTTGAAAACATGTTTTAGGTGTTTATAGCCTTGAATAAGAATTTTAGTGTGAAATACAGTAACATTTTATTTATCACATATTTGGGTAACTGTGAATGTAGATATGGTGCTGATGTTTTGTACTGTGGAAGAAGCATGTGGCTGCCACATCTTTATCTTTGCTTTAGCATTTACCCTCTGGCTGTATTAATGGACACCCTTATCCGGCATGCTCCCACACACATGCCATTATTGAATAAGTGGGTTTAAATATACTTGTAAATGTCATAAAGAGTTGACTTTCTCTTCTGCAAAATAAATGAGTAAAATAGTTCCTCAAATTTAATTTTTTTTTAACTAATCACTCCTATGGCCTTAATAGGAAAACAATAAACTCTGATAGAAATTGGGCAAGTAAAGTGCAAAATTAAAAAATAATAATAATAAAAAAACTTGGAAAAGCATAATATATGTAACAAATTCAAATTGTGTAGTATACGAGAACACGGCACTGCGGCAGAAAGTTTCAAAGTTGTGATGTCCATGCAAGTCTTAGCATAAGTGGTAAAATGAATAGATAATCAGAAATTTAACTAGAACATTTTTAAGGCCCTCTCCAGCGTTTGTCTGTTAATGAGATTCCAGTGTTTATTTATAGCAGTTTTGTGTTCCCAGAGCACAAAGTATGTTTGGCAAGAGAGGATGAGAAGGTGAGACATACACCCACACACCAACCTGGCCAAGTCTAAGCAGCACTCCTGTCAGTATTGAATTTAATAGCGGGTAACACACAAATTCATGTGTAGGTACTATTACATTTAGAGGGCACTACTGTTACCAGTGTGATGTGATAGGTGGAGTGAAGGCTCACCAAAGAGGTCAATGTCCTAGAAAAATGTTATTTTACATGACAAAAAGGGATTAAGGGTGCAGGTGAAATTAAGCTTGCTAACCACTTGACTTGATGAGATGAAAATTATTTTCATAATAATTTTATGGTGAGACCAGTGTGATCATTTTTGTAAATGTGGAAGACTGAGAAGAAAGCATTAGATTCAGAGCTGTGTGATGTGAGAAAATTGACTCGTTGTTGCTGGCTTTGAAGATGGAAGGGAGTCACAAGCCCAGGAATGATGAAGGCCTCTAGAATCAGGAACAGGAAGGGGTTGAACTTGCCCCGAGAGCCCCCAGAAGGAATACTGCCCCGTTGACACCTTGATTTCAGCCCCTTGAAACCCATTCGGCACTTCTGACCTCCCTAAGTGTAATATAATAAATTGGTGTGTGCTAAGCCCCTAAGTTTGTGGTAATGTGTTACAGCAGCTGCAGAAATCTAATAAATAGGCTTTGACTTATCCAGATACACTAAGACCATGCTGTATCCTTCTGCCAAAGTAGTGAATGACCCAACAAAAACTTAACAGGAGGCTTTTTCCCATTACCTATTCCCCCTCCTTCTTTAAAAAGTGTTGCCCTCATTTCTATCATGATTTACCCTCTACTAACTTTCCCACAAACACATTAAAAGTCTGTTAGAATAGGCTTCTTTGTACTGTACTGAAGGACATTTATGATCTTTGAGTGTTTACAGTGTTGACTAAGAAAAAAAATCTAAAAAGCAAATGAAGAAGGAGTAAAGGTATGAAAGTAAACTGCTGCGATGAGTCTGCCAGGACATTACTTGTAATTACTACAGTAAAAATTTATTTATAAAAAGAAACACTATGTTCATTCTGAAGATAAAAATACAGGTTTTCATCACTACTACTGGAACACAGGTGATTCTGGAAACTGTAGCAGTGTGGAAAAGGAAATATCAAGGAAATATTTGTCTTTCCCCTTGGGATAATGGGCAGAAATACAACACACACACATGCATGCACACACACACTGAATTGAAGGGAAATATTCTGGTACCTACAAGCTTCCTGCAGGTTAATTCCCGCTGTTGTGGGAACTGGCCTGATTTGCACTGACATGCAATGCTCTTCATAGACAAATGCCTCCTGTAGAGAAGCGCCTTCAGGTTGCTCCTGTTTGGGACAGAACATTCTATTGCACATACACGGTTACATCTTATTTATTGTTAGACACACTTTTATATAGAAAACATTCTCCATTTCTATTATTACAGCTTTTGTTCAGATTCCAAAATAAATTTTCCATGCTAGCATACCAAGTCACAGTGAAACAATAAATATGGTAGCATATTAAAAAAAATGGGATACATGATGAGTCATAATAAAAGACAAGAGCACTATTCTCATTAAATTCAGAGAGCCAGCTCTGGGACGTGTCAGATGTGATATTTGATGACAATAACTGCAATTAATCTTGGATAAAAATTTGCCTAATCCTGTAATGTAGAAACTTTATTTTTTTAATCATCTAATAGCTTATTCTGAAGTGAAAAGAAAGCATTTGTCAACTAGGTCAAGGGGAGTAAGAAAATTGGAAATTAAAAAAAAACAAAAAACTAGACAAAGAATGTATGCAGAATAAAGCCAGTAGCTTTCAGCACATCGTGACCCATTTGAACACTAAATAAGTTTAATTTCATTTCATTTTAAACTGATGTCAGCCCAACAATATATTGATGTTAAAGTAACAGATACTTGCTGTTTTTACACACACACACAGAAACACACACAGAAGCATATATATGCAATTTTTAAATGTTGTATAACAACTATCATTTATGTAGTTATAAGCTGATGTTAAATTATAAATGGAAAATGGTATTAACATATGTCATAATTTAAGATTAAACTCTAAGAGCAGGATTATTGGCTAAACCATTTTAAAAATAATAAATCAGAGGCTTTCACATATGATTTAAGACTCAAGAATATATTTTAGATTTGCAACATTATCAGCAAAGCAGCGCCTTTTAAATAAATAATTAAAATTTTCTCATTTTAAGCATTCATTATTAATGAGATACTTTAATATTAAGACGAGGCATTTAATTTGTGAAGTACACCACATATACACAACAGTGCACTATATGTATACAACTTGATGACTTTTCACAGTATACATACCCACATAACACTACAGAGATACAGTGGACTTGGCAATGTTTTATATCATGCTTTTAAAGCATCAATAAAGTTTTGATTTTCCAAAGAAGACAGAAGATAAAAGCTATAATATGTTAAATAAAATATCATTGCAACCTTATATAAATTGGAGAAAAAAAGAAGAAGAAACGTTCTTTTGAAAGCAGTTGTCTGAGTGTAAAGCAGAAAGTCATCCAAAGAAAGCAGTACAGATATGCTCTGAGAAAGGTCTAACCCACAAATTTTATTTATTTTGTTGACAGTTGTTAGACTAGACACCAGAGAACTCTTGATGGGGAATGCAGTGGATCTACTATATTGAATACAAAGGAGTCAACACGTATTTATGAAATGTGCTATTTGTACTAAATTAGTCAAGAAAGAGGACTCAAGAAAGAGTTCTACATGAATGGAATTATTTGCTTTAGTGATTGAATTTTAAGGTTGGCTTGCCTGATGTTGTTTAGAAAGCAGAATTCTAATATTATGAGAATTATTTTGTTCATTATAGAGTACCTGAAAATTAAACATCAAGGAAATATTGAGCTTCCGTTTACAAATTGGAAGGAAATCTGTGAATCACAATATCACTTTTTGATTTTTTTAAACTGCTTCACATGAATTAACATCAAGTGAATTTGAAAAGCAGCCAAATAAAACTCATCACTATTATTTTGTGTTTTTGTTGTTCTTTTCTTCTAAAAGAAATGATGGGATACAAGTATAAATTCAGACTTCTCAACACTTAGCTCTTAAATCTTGACCCCCAAACAGTAACACACTCAAGCCAAGAATTTTGAATTGTTTTTGTTTCTCTCAAAAAGATAGATTCTCTCAGAATATTCTTAGTCCATTCTCCTACAGAACAGTGACTAATGAATTGCTACAGGAGCCTGTTTACCACCTAGTTTCCTTGACCCTACATTCAGAGTCTCTGACTTGATAAACCTGTGTTGGAACCTGGCATTCTGAATTTGTAACATATACCCTCCAGGTGATTCTGTGGAAAGTAATTCAATTGGTAGTAACTAGTAACAATGATTCAGAAATACAAGTACTTCTATTTATGGCATTGGGTATAGGTAATCTCTCATAGCATTTAATGATTTAGCTAAAAGTTTTAAGTACATTGCTACTCTATAAGATATGTAAATATGTAGCCCAACTATGTACTATTTGAAATTTCATTAATTCTTCCAACATACCATAGTGCTTTTAAATTAATTTTTTATTTAGTGAATGTTCTATACCTCTGCTCTAAGGAGTTAAACATTGAGATAATCTGAAGTTACTGAATTACCAACAAATACCATGAATAAATTGAGTTTCCTCCTAGACATGTGATGCATAAATGTTAACATTAATTTAATCATGACCTATTTTGTGCAAAGTGTGGTTCTAGGTAGAATAATGATTAAAAATGTTCTACAATCCTATGAAGAGGGTAGTGTAACATTAAGTGTAAGGTACATGTGTGTGTGTATGCCTGTGACTATATTACTCTAACAAGGCCACAAAGTGCATCTCTTGAAAAGATGATACTGGATTACAATAAAGTGATCTAAAGTTTGCATTCAGTAAAATATTATGCGCTGTTACATAACATTACACTTAGAAGCTCTTCCCAGGAAACAGGAAGATGAAAGAAAGAGCCTGTATTGAGTATCAATTCTGGATGAAGCAGTCTTTTATCTGCTTCTCATCTAGTATCTCGCTACACATTACCACCCAACATCACCACTTGTACTGGAAAAATATTCTGAAAGAATGTGACTTAGCGAGTTCCAAATCCCCCAAATCAGAAGACCACACTTTTCAAGTGCAGAAACACTAAGTCCTTCTCTCTGTCTTATATTTTTTATGAGGGGAGACAAATAATAAGCAATAAAAATAGGTAGGGACTGTATCATGTTAAGAGGTGATACATGCGATAAAAAAACGAAGAGGAAAATAAAGGGGAAATTAGAGGCTGGGCTCCTCTGAAGAGAGGCGCCTTGCCATATTAAACAAAGAAGCCAGGGCAGATCTTTTTCAGAAAGCAACTGGAGCAAAGACTTAAAAGAGGTAGAAATCGTATGTTTAGAAGGAGAACTTTTCAGTAAGAAGAAGAAAAAGCTGAAAGAGAAGAACCAGTATCAAAGGTAGTAAGTATGTTGATGGAACATCCAGGAAATAAGGTGAGAGCAGATCAGTGTCAAAGGAGGCAGTGGTGGTTGGGCAGACCATCACCTGCATTCTGACTTGCACTCTGAGCAAAGGGCTAATGGTGAAAGCGTGGGAGCACAGAAAAGCTGCGATCTGCGCTATCATGTATAAGAATCTCTTTGATTATGCTGAGTGTAGACAGTAAGAGTCAAGTGCAGAAGCACAGAGATCTGTAAGTTGCCTACTTTTCCTACCTTTCAGATTCTTTTGCTCATTTCTTTTCTTCCTCCTGATTTCTTAATATTGAAGTCTCCAGGCTCTGACTTTGCTCTTTCCTTCTCCTGGTGGACTCATGCTCTTGCTAACTTCATCCTGTTTCATAGAATAAACCATCACCAAATAGTCCTCAAATTTTTATTTCTATTGAGATCTCTCTTCCACATTCTAATAACACATGGACAATTTCTCGATTTCCTCCTAGAAACCTCCACTTGGATTCTTAATAAGAGGTTCAAAATGGACTTTCTCATCTTTCTCCCAGAACATATTTTATTGGCTGCCTTTCCTGTTTTTGGTGACCACATCCCCACTTTCTGGTTGCCAAGCCGTGAGGGGTAACCTAACATTCTGTATTTTTTTGTGGTGCTTGACAGAAACAGGAAAACATGATACCTAGAGAATTCAAGGAGAGTGGCCAGCCATGAGTTTTGGCATGTGGGGATGCTAGCATTCTGTGGCTCCCTTTTCCTCCTGATTATGCAGTGAAAGGCCAGGCAGGGGTGCCATGGCTGTACATGCACCCTTTTAAACTTCATCTCCTTCTCCTGGAGGCTTGTGCAAACACTGAGCAGAAAATGTTTCAGCTGTGTATTCCTCAGGATGCAAAGTCCAGGAATGCAGCCCCTCTTTTGTTCTTAAGAGAGCAGCCAGAAAACTTGAGGAACACTTCTTTCTTTCTTTAGTTGGTTGCTTTATTAATCATACATGTGACTGCTGTCGCAGTACATGGTTCTGCATTGTTTCTACACTGCTTCTAGGCAGGGTCTAAGTCAGAAAAAGAATTACATGCTTTTCTGCCCAGACTCTCTCTGACAAATATATGGTGCATGATAGAATGGTCTCATCATAACCTGGACAGCAAGATTATTATCCCTGTCCCCCAACACTAGCACAATGGTGGAAATTCTGTTGCAAAATTTCTATAACATGTACTTTGACTACTCTACTATATTTGGATGTAGTACAATCCTTTTTGTTTTCTAATGGAATTGTAATGGTTCTAATCAGCTTATTCAGGCTTGACCTCTGAATTTAAATACAAACAGTTTCTTAGAATCTTGTCAGACACAGGCAGAGGAATGGAACTGGAACTCTTCTCTCACCATATACAAAAATCAACGCAAGATAAGTTAAAGGCTTGAGCGTAAGACCAAAACTATAAACTACACCATTGGTGTAGACAAAGAATTTATGACCAAGACCTCAAAAGAACAGGCACAAAAAAACACCAAAAATAGACAAGTGGAATTTAATTAAACTAAAAAGCTCTGTACAGCAAAATAAATAACCAACAGTGTGAACAGACAACCTGTGGAAAGGAATAAAATATTTACAAACTATACACCTGATAGGGAACTAATTCCCAGAATTTACAAGAAACTGAAACAACTTAACAAAAACCTCCAAATAATCCCATTAACAACAGGCTAAGGACATGAATAGACATTTTTCAAATGGCCAACAAGCATATGAAAAAATGTTCAGTATCATAAATCATCAGAGAAATTCAAATGAAAATCAAAAAACACATCATCTTGTACCAATCAGAATGGCTATTATTAAAAAGACAAAAAATAACAAATACTGGATAGGATGCAGAGAAATGAAAACTCTTATAGATAGTTTGTGGCAATGTACATTAGCACAAGCTCTGTGAAAAACAATATGGGATTTCTCAAAGAACTAGAAATAAAAACATCATGTGATCCAGCAATGTCACTGCTGAGTACATATCCAAAGGAAAATAAATTTATGCAGCAAAAAGATACCTGTGTTTGTACGTTATCATAGCACTGTTCACAACAACAAATACATAGAATCAACAACCTGAGTGCCCATCAAAGTAGAATTGGATAAAGAATATGTGGTACATATATATACAATTAAATATTATTATTCTGCCATAAAAAATAATGAAACCATGTATTTTGCAGCAACATGGATAGAACTGGAGGCCATTATCTTAGGTGAAACAACTCAGACACAGAAAAACAAGTACTGTATGTTCTCACTTGTATACAAGGGAACTAAATAATGTGTACACATGGAAGCAGTATGTGGAATGATGTACAATAGAGACTCAGAGTAGGGGAGCTTGGGAAGTTGATGGATGATGGAAGGTTGGTTGGTGGGTACAATATGCATTGCTCCAGTGATGGATGCACTGAAGGCCCTGACTTTACCACAGTGTAATATGTCAGTGTAGCACAATTGCATTTGTATCCCAAATATATACCAAAAAAAAGTATGCGCACACATGCACACGCGCGCGCGCGCACACACACACACACACACACACACATCTAGGCAGAGAGGCCAGGGAAATAGATCCACATGACCCCAGGAAGACTTGGCTTTTACTTACTATACTCCTTGTCACTCATTCCATGACCTTGAACAAGGTACTTTGCCCCTGATTCTCAGCTATGTGTCTACACCTGGCACAATGATGCCTGGACTTTACAATTTTTTTCACAACAAGAGAATTTCAAATAGATAGGACATTGCTTTTACATAAGAGGAACTGTGAATATAAGCATTGTTATTCTCCCTTCTCACCCCAAACCTGATTTGTCATTTAACTTCAGATGTTTCAGCCACCATAAGTGAGGCTGGACTGACCAACAAGAGCAAATGGAGATGCTTAGCCAATGGAAACCAAATTTGGAGGCACAGTCACAGTCAGGACAGCTTCACTGTTTACCTGGTTGACTTTCCTGTCAACCAGGTCTTCCTTGTTGTAAGATCAACAACCAAATCAAGACAATAGGTCTTTCCTGTTGTAAGATCAACCAATTAGGACAACAGGTCTTTCCTGTTGTAAGGCCAATAACCAATCAGGGAAAAGATGATGGTGTAAAATGTTAGTGCAGACTCACTGCGGTGTTGCGCTTGGCTTATTCATACATGCAATAGTCACTTCCTCTAACCAATCCCAGAGCCCTGAACCCCAAATTTATAGAGCCAAGCTAAAATACCTTCTCTAAACTCACCTTAAAAAAAGCTATATAGTCACTTTCTTCTTCAAGCCAGATTTAACCCATATAGTAGCTGTCCCAATATTAAATTGTTGTACATTTTATAAAAAGTCATTTTTTTGGCTTTCTGCTTATCTTCTAATATCTTATCATTGAAATGGAGAGCTGGGGATTCTTAAGGATTATAGCATTTGAGATTGTGAGAGTGCAAGTCCATAGATTTTATGGTTTTCGGCATTTTTGTATGTACTTCCAAAAGAGAGTGAAAACAATTATGACCAAGCTGTGCTATCAAGATAGATGCCAATCTTGAGTATAAATTAAGGAGATAATGTTACTGCATGTGTGATAAACTCTGAGACAATCTCAATCATATCATGAATCCCCAGTGGCTCTCATATATGTGAAGTCTGACAAATATATTTTGCTATTTTTCTTTTGAGCAAGTTATTTATATCATGATTTTAAAAACACAAAAAGATAGGGTGAGGCTAATACAGCAAACAAGCAAACCGTTCTATTTTACTACAATCCCTGAATGCCAGTAAAGTTTACTTCTCCTTTGACAGCTTGAAAATTGCAGTTTGGAATGAAAAGCTTATCCCTGCAATAAAGATTGGCTAGTAAAGTTTTACAAAGAAATGAGAAATTTGGCTGCCGGTTGTATTTGAATCTTGTTGGAAAAGAGCTTTCACCAGAAAAGGTTGTGCCCTTGATGTGTTAAGCAGGCTGTCCACTTAAACCAAAGGTCTATTCAAACAGTTCAATCAAATTGTTAGCTGTCACAACAGCATCCAAATACATTAGGGCAATCCTGTTAACAGCTGAAAGACCTGGTCTAAACACCGAGTTATGCTTATTCAGAAAAAAAAGCTTCAGTCTCAGCTGAAAAGTTGCAAATAGACCTCAGGTTAAAAATGATACGTTTTTAAATTGGTTTTTGATTGTACTGATTCCAAATCTATGAACAGTAGCCCTCTAAGGCAGTGGTCCTCAAGATAGGGTCTTGAAAACTTGTTAGAAATGCAAATTTTTGGCTCTGCTCAGGCCCTAGTGAATCAAAAACTCTAGAGGACATGTCCACTAATTTGATTTTCAACAAAGCCACCAGGTGGTTCTGATTCAAACTGAAGCATAAAAAATACTTCTCTAGGAGTTCATGTTTTTAGTGAAGCATTATGAATGTGGTATTCATTTTCACAGTGAAAACAAATTTTGGAAATTGGATTTATCACGATCATTGGATAGGTTATAATTTTTAGGAAAGAACTTTTTTGTGTGTAATTACTAAAATGCAAAGCTGAATACTAGTGAATTAAATGTAACAATATCCACTGTAGGAATCATTTATATCATCATGTAAAGGGACACCAGGTAAAGTATAAACTGATAATTGTAAGGTTGTTACTAGTAACAATAAGAAAAGAAATATGGGGGATAAATATCACCTTCAGAAATGTGGGTGGTGTTTTTTTTCACCAGAGACAATACAAATATACTACAAATCTGTTTATACAGCAATTATGTCATCTTAATTTAGGTTGATTTATTCCAAGTAGTTGGATAAAATCTGATAATATATTCTAAAATTTGTATTATTGGTTCATCATAGAAAATAACCACTTCACTATGAAAAGGACCTCATTCCTGGTTCCAGAGAGATCTGGGATGAGTCTCTGGCTTCCCACTACCATGTGTGACTTTGGAAAAACACCTGAATGTTTTCAAGCTTCTGAGCTTCAGGATTTTGAAGCTGTTTTGTTTTGTTTGGTTCGGATATTGACCTGATAAAACTAAACTTGCACAGCTGGTGTGAGTAGTCCTGACAAAAGCAGTAAAGCATGCATCAGAAAAGCTGCCACACTCTGGCTGTGTCGTTTATATTGTCCCTTCCTTTCACTTTACCAGTGATCCTTATCCCTGTTGTACACGTGCTGTCTGTGATGCACACCTTTCCAGGCATCTCTGTCCTGTGACTCAGATCTAGTCTACAGGCACCTCCTTCAGCTTTCCTTTGCTCCTTCCTCTGTAATACACATTTCATCATGTGTAAACAATCATGTACCCTCAAACTTGTTCCTTATAATGCTCATTTAATTTCCTCACCTTAATGAAATATGATATCCCCACTTTGCTAGCAATTATCTGCTCACTTCACAGAAAAGTCTTGGCATAATTCTAACTTATTCTGTTATTTGGATCATTGATTGTGATCACTCTAAAGCTTTCCAACTTAAAAGTGAATACAATGCAAGCATGCAACCTCTTCTTTTTTTAACCATTCACTTTACGAGTGTCATGGGGTACTTTCATTTTTAATCTAGTCTTCATCTCCTGTGGGTCTCCATACTCCCAAGTCAGCAAAGTTCTCTAGTCTTCAGCTCCAATCTATTTCTGCCCTCTGTGACAGTCAAATTAGCTTTCACTTTGTTCCTTAACACATCCCTCAAAGTTTTCTACTTTTCTACATATTTTTGTGCAATATATTGGATATAAATGTCCTCTTTGCTACAATATCCTCTAAAAATACTATCCATTAAAATCCAACTCAAATGTCATAAACTCCAATCACCTATCAGCTGTCCAGTATCTTGATTTAAACCATAACTGCCCTTATCATGTATGCTAATTATGATATTGTGTTTTGCTATCATTTCACAATGAAAATATGTATTTACTCCAAAATTCAGGCCACTGTCTCTCCATCTGTGTCTACACATATGTCTAATAACATCTCTATTCTATATGTTTTATATATAATTCAAATTTTAATATCACTATATAGATGTAGATAGAATACCATAAGCATATTTTCTAGCAATATATTTATAAAATTTATTGTATTTAAATGCATATGTGAATTTTTTAATGTTCTGTAGAAGTACATGGGCAACCATTTATCAGCCTTATAAGAAGAGAACTCATTTAGATATGCTATAATCACAGAAAATAAATAAATAAAAGAAGTACTCCAAAAAGCATCTTTCTCATAGAGAGAGCTGATGACTTCTTACGAACTCACTCCCTGATGTGCTTCGAAAATTATTCAAAAGACTAAAAATCCCTAAGCATCTATTTTCCTTCTAAGGAAATCCCTAAGCATCTATTTCCTTCTTGGATCTTGATTTGTGATACCTGACTGTTATCTACAGGCTACTGCCAACTGCCAGTGACCCTACCTGTGCTAAATCTCCCTCCTCATTTATACCTGGGCGAGTGGCTTAGTCTTTATGTTTACTGTGCTCACCTCATGTATTTAATCAGTCAGACTGGCATTTCAACTGGTGACTCTGGGTCTGGCATTCACTACAGTTGTCTTTCAAAGAGGTAATAACAAGGTAAAGTTTGATTTTCACTAATATGAACATGATACAAACAAAAATATTTTAGAAAAAAACAAAAACAGAGGGACTTGTCCTAATAGCTCATAAAATTTTTAATAATATATAACAACTGGTTTATAAATACTAAATTTAAATTAATGTAAGACTAAGGCAAACAATTTTTAATGTTATATTTTGGCTCACATCTATCCACTTGAACATTTTTTCTCTTTATCAAAAAGCATACTGACTGAATTTAGAGATGAAACATCTTCTATTAATATAAAAATGCAATTGTCCTTCCAGAATATATTATTTTCTGTATATTCAAAATATAACCCAGGAGATTTAGGGAAATACTCTTCTTTCCCATGTTCAACCTCTGGAAAAACAAAAACAGACCAACAAAATCAGCTTTAAACAAATAAGGCAGATGACCGTATTTGACTTTTACAGCTTTTTACTATGTATTCATTTAAAAATTCATTTATGTACAATTTTAAGATCTGATTTAATAATAAAATTGATTTTTAATTTTTTTTTAGCCTTTAGGTTCAAGTATACATTTGCAGGATTGTTACATAGGTAAACTGTGTCACAGGGGTATGTTGTACCAATTATTCTGTCACCCAGGTACTGAGACTAGTAACCAGTATTTATTTTTACCTTCTGCCTCCTCCCCTCCTTTACTCTCAAGTAGGCCCCAGTATCTACTGTTCACCTCTTTGTGTCCATGTGTTCTTATTATTTAGCTCCCACTTGTAAGTGAGCACATGTAGTACTGATGTAGGATTTTTCTCTTGGTCACTTTGCAAGCTGGGGACCCCCAGCCAGCAATTTCCCACCTGGTCCTCACTTGGCCATGCTACTTGCTGCCCGAGAAGCCCCAGCCATTCAGCTGGGTCTGGCTTTTGCACCACTTCCCAAGTTATTGTCCAGCATCCAAGAAGAATGAGGCTGCTGACCATGAAAGAGTGAGCAAGGTGGGAATTTTTATTGAGTGATGAAACAGCTTTCAGTGGGGAGGAAAGGTGAGGTAGTACCCCTACCTGAAAGCAGTAAACATTCTTTAACATGGCCAAAACTGGGGCTTTTATGGGCTCAGAATAGGGAGTGCAGGCTGATTGCTTTGTGAGTAGGCAAAAAAGTTTAATGGAAACACACTACTCAAAGGTGGGCACGACAGTGTACAAAACCAATTTGGAACGGGTAGGTATATGTAAAATAGATGGAGTGTAAGGATCTATCAAAGGAAAGCACACCAAACAGGAAGGCAGGTTCTCTATTCAGTCTGAGGTCTTACCTTGTACTTTGTTTTCCTCAAGATTAACTTAGAAAGTTAATGTCTCTTTTGAGATACAGGATTCTATCTATATATGTCTACCAAATAAAGCTTATTTATTGAGTTTTTAAATAAACAAGTATAATTTTAAATTACACTTATTCTTAGAGATCCATTTACTATTTTTTTCAAATCTCCCACTATAGGAATTTGTCAATTTTTGAAATTCTATGAATATTTCCTTTCTATAATTTTAGAATATGATTCTTCAGGGTTTAAAATTAAAGATTATTATGTCTCCCAATAAGATGTCCCATGTATCATCTATATAGTGGGTAACTAATCATCATCATATTTTCTGTATTAATTTCTCTTCTATCTGATATTAATAAATTATTATGACTTTTTTCAGAAACAGTATATTCATGGGATAATTTGTCCATCTTTTTAAGTTCAGCTTTTCTGAATTACTATGATATATATGGATCTCTTATAAAGACTATACAGTGAAATTTTATTTTTAATTTTGTTCTAGAATTTCACTGTTTCAAAATAAGTCAAATCAGTTTTATCTATTGTGATTACTGATGAGTTTTAGTTTATCTTTCAAATTTGCTTTCTCTCCTTTTTGTTTTAAAAATATATCTTATTAAATATCTTAATGTGAATATTTTAGTAGTTATTTTTAAACTTTAAAATCCACATAAGTAATAAATGTTAAGTTTAATTTAAAAATGTATCTTTCTCAAGAATTCGACAAAAAATTAGGCATCATAACTGGGTATATACCCCAAAAAATATAAATTGTTGTACCATAAAGACACATGCACATGTATGTTCACTGAAGCACTATTCACAATAGCAAAGACATGAAGTCAACTTAAGGCCCATCAATGCCAGATTGGATAAAGAGAACGTAGTACATATACCCCATGGACTAGTATGCCGCTGTAGAAAAAATATGAATCAGTTTTATCACAGGAACATAGATGGAACCAGAGGTCATTATGCTTGACAAAATAACACAGTCACAGAAAACCAAATACCACATATTCTCACTTATATGTGGCAGTTGAATGATGAGAGCACATGGACACGCAGAAAGTAACAAGAGACACTTGGGCCTACATGATGGTAAAGGGTGTGAGGAGGGAAAAATAACTTATGGGTGCCAGATTTAACACCTGGGTGACAAGATAATCTGTACAACAAACCCCTGTGATGTGCGTTTCCCTTATGAAACCTGCACATGTACCAGTTAACTTAAAATAAAACATTTTAATAAAATTAGGCATTTTATCTGTGTATATCATCCAATGTTTTAGTTTTACTTTATTCTTAATCATCTCCTCATATCTATACTTTAATAATTAATTTTTAATCAATTATTATTTAATTTAACCAACATGCATATGAACATTTGCTCACAATTGCTTCTTTTAGATTTTCTTTCTTTCTCTTTCCTTCTTTCTTTCCTTCTTTCCTTCTTTTCTTTTCTTTTCCTTTCTTTCTTTCTTTCTTTCTTTCTTTCTTTCTTTCTTTCTTTCTTTCTTTCTTTCTTTCTTTTTTCTTTCTTTTCTTTCTTTTCTTTCTTTCCTGGGATTTTGCTATGTTATCCAGGCTCACCTTGAACTTTTGGCCTCAAGTGATCCTCTCACCTCACCCTCCTGCATCTCTGTGATTACAGCTGTAAGCCACCATGCCAGGCCACAGTTGCTTCTTAAATTTTAACCTTTTTCCTATCGAATTAAGGTTTCCAGTTTTCTTCTTATGAAAAATATATTACAGAAAGAAGAAAACAGAAATGAAGATTGATAGTATACCATTTTGTTGTTGGTTTCCTTCATATAGGTTTCAATGAATTTACATTCTCAGTCTTTTCCCCACAACTCTCACAAACACAATTTTTTACCATCCTTTCTCTTGAATGAGGCTTTAGATAGGTGTAGAATTTTGGAGTGACAATTATGTTACCTTAGCATTTTGAAAATGCAATTTCATAGTCTTCTCCCTGTTGAGTTTCTCTATTCAGGGGAGCCAAAATTTTTTATTTTTTTCAAGAATTATCAACTACATCTTTTGAATATTTCATTATCATATTCTTTTATCCTCTCCTTCTAAAATTTGAAAACATTCTTAGCTTATTATATGTGTGTGTCTGTGTTTGTGTGTGTGTGTATTTCTTTTGTGTGTTGACCACCTTATCACTTTGAAATACATTCTAGTTAATGTCTCAGTAATTCTTTCCTCTGAGACCTTTGCCTGCTGAGCTATAGACACCCTGTTGCAAAACAAGTATGTGTTTCTTTCCCCTTATAGTTATTTTCCTGTTTGCGACAAATTTTACATTAATTTCTGGACTTGAAGACTCATGGCTCTCTTGAAAAATATAAATTGGGCTCCATATCCATGTGAAGTAGAGAACTGGGTTTTTGTTTCTCACAAATTATATTTTATTTTCTCAATAAGTGTCCCAGGCATAAAGATTGTTTGAACTTCCACAGGTCACCAGATACATTTACTGTTAATAAATATTTTCCTAAGAATGTGTCTCTTTTAGAGTCCTGGCATTATTAAAGTAGTAGTTTTCAGTTGATAAATCAAGAACCTATTTACTCCTTTTCAGCCTGGCTTTAAATTATATTATTATATTGTAATATATTGCCATGTTTTGTGGTTTCATTACATTTTATTTTATATTTCGTAAATTACATCTCACTTTTCTATTTGTTTTGGCAGAAGAAAGATTCATGCTGTTTTAGATCACATACGTGAAGAGACAAAACCCAGTTTTTTTTCTCCAAACCTGTCATTAGTGTTTGGCTTACAGCTCTATCAAGAAAATATTAACATATTTCTAACACTCTACTTTGTTTTCTACTTGTGCAGTTTTTGCCCCTAGATTTTGATATTGAGATGTGACCCAACTGGAATATTCATAAGTTATTTTTCACTTAGTAGAAAATATTAGATATTTTTAATAAGAGAACATCCAGAAAAAATAACTATCTTCATAATCAAGGCTTTATATAACTTTACAGCATAAATTATTTTTCCTTGATGTATTAGTGTCAGGGTCCTCTAGAGGGACAGAACTAATGGAATATATATATATATATATATATATATATATATATATTCCAAAACTGAAGTACTTGGAGTCCAATGTTAGAGGGCAGGAAGCATCCAGTATGGGAGAAAGAAAGATGAAGGATAAGAGTCTAGACCAGTCTCCCTATTCACATTTTTCCACTCGCTTATATTCTAGCTGCTCAAGAAGCTGATTAGAGGGTACCTACCCAGATTAAGGGTGGGTCTGCCTTTCCCAGCCCATTGACTCAAATGATAAATCTCCTTTGGCAACACCCTCACAGTCACACATAGATCAATACTTTGTATCTTTCAATCCAATCAAGTTGACACTCAATATTAACTATCTCAAGTCCACCCCTTATCAACTTGAACCCATACACATCTCCTGAGATTATATATAATCTTCAAATAAAACAATAATAAGGTCATCATTATGCCTAACATAATACAACTATCCTTCCTATAACCAGAAGGCACGGATCCCCAACTCAAATGCTATTATATAAAGTTAACAGTACTTAAATGCTGACATGAAGTCAATAAATCTTACGTCACATGATAGAAAAGAAATAAAATGAAGATATTTTCTTAGTACAAGTATATACATGCACAAACATGTTTTTAACAAAAGAAGGAGGAATTACTCATGACAATTACTGTACTTGTTTCTGCAGCTGGTTACATGGTCATAGCTGATATTGATGACTACCTTCTTCTGTTACCAATTCGGTGTTCCCTTTGCCTTCAGCAAGCACTTCAGCAGGTTATGTTTTTTTTCCTGGTGAAGTGCTTCATCCCTGAGGGATGTGATTATTTGTAGTCCTGCCTGGATTAGGCTGTTGTAGTTTCCCACTGACCTTAATTACAGATCATGGTAATATCAAGAGACACCCTAATGGATCTCCTGTATTCTATGCATACTCTTCCTTAGCTCTGTTGCAGAGTAGTAGACTGATTGGAGAGACCAGCCTGGTCAACATGGTGTAATCTCCGTCTCTACTAAAAACACAAAAATTAGCCAAGTGTGGTGGTGCACGCCTGTAATCCCAGCTAATCAGGAGGCTGAGGCAGGAGAGTCGCTTGAACACAGGAGGCACAGATTGTAGTTAGTCGAGGTCGTGACACTGCACACCAGCCTGGGAAACAGAGTGAGACTGCTCCCGCCCCCCACAAAAAAAAAAAAAGTAAAATCCTCTAATAATGTTTATTTTAACTTTTTTTTTTCTCCCTCAGATATGTTTGAAATGGAAGAAAATAGCAGTTAAATATTGCACTGTCATTAAGAACTTCCTTTATGTATCTGGGTGCTCGTTTATTGGGTGAATATATATTTAGAATGGTTAGCTCTTCTTCTTGCATTGATCCCTTTACCATTATGTAATGCCCTTCTTTGTCTCTTTTGATCTTTGCTGGTTTCAAGTCATTTTTATCAGAGGCTAGGATTGCAACCTCTGCTTTTTTTGCTCTCCATTTGCTTGGTAAATCTACTTCCATCCCTTTATTTTGAGCCTATGTGTGTCTTTGCACATGAGATGGGTCTCCTGAATACAGGACACCAATGGGTCTAGACTCTTTATCCAATTTGCCAGTCTGTGTCTTTTGATTGGGGCATTTAGCCCATTTACATTTAAGGTTAATATTGTTATGTGTGAATTGGATCCTACCATTTGGATACAAGCTGGTTGTTTTGCTCATTAGTTGATGGCAGTTTTTTCATTGTCAATGGTCTTTACCATTTGGTATGTTTTGGCAGTAGCTGCTACTGGTTATTCCTTTCCATGTTTAGTGCTTCCTTCAGGAGCTCTTGTAAGGCAGGCCTGGTGGTGACAAAATCTCTCAGCAATTCCTTGTCCATAAAGAATTTTATTTCTCCTTCACTTATGAAGCTTAGTTTGGATATGAAATTCTGGGTTGAAAGTTCTTTTCTTTAAGGATGTTGAATATTGGCCCCCACTTTCTTCTGGCTTGTAGGATTTCTGCTGAGAGATCCGCTGTGAGTCTGATGAGTTTCCCTTTGTGCGTAACTCAACCTTTCTCTCTGGCTGCCCTTAGCATTTTTTTTTCTTCGTTTCAACCATGGTGAATATGATGATTATGTGCCTTGAGGTTGCTCTTCTTGCTGTTCTTGAGGAACATCTTTGTGATGTTCTCTGTATTTCCTGGATTTGAATATTGGCCTGCCTTGCTAGGTTGGGAAAGTTCTGCTGGATAATATCTTGAAGAGTGTTTTCCAACTTGGTTTCATTCTCCCCATCACATTCAAGTACACCGATCAAAGTTAAATTAGGTATTTTCACATAATCCCATATTTCTCTGAGGCTTTGTTCATTTCTTTTCACTCTTTTTTCTCCAATATTGCTTTCTTGTTTTATTGTTCCTTGAGTTGATCTTCAATCACTGATATCCTTTCTTC
>NW_016107326.1:110644-116924 GCF_001604975.1 Cebus imitator
AAAAAAAAAAAAAAACTTATCCATCACAATGAAGTAGGCTTCATCATGGGGATGCAAGTCTAGTTCAACATATGCAAATCTATAAACATAATCCAACAAATAAAATCAAAGACAAAAACCACATGATTATCTGAATAGATGCAAAGAAGGTCTTCAACAAAATTCAACAATGCTTTGTGCTAAAAACTCTCAATAAACTAGGTATCAATGGAAAGTGTCTCAAAATAATAAAAGCTCTTTATGACAAACCTACAGCCAATATCATACTACATAGACAAAAACTAGAAGCATTCCCTTTGAAAACCTGCACTAGACAAGGGTGTGCTCTCTCACCACTCCTATTCAACACAATATTGGAAGTTTTGGCCAGAGCAATCAGGCAAGGAAAAGAAATAAAAGATATTCAATTAGGAAAAGAGAAAGTCAAACTGTCTCTATTTGCAGATGACATGAGTATACTTAGAAGACCCCATTGTCTCATACCAAAATCTCCTTAAGATGATAAGTAACTTTAGCAAAGTCTCCAGATAAAAAATCAATGTGCAAAAATCACAAGTATTTCTATATACCAATAACAGGCAAACAGAGATCCAAATCATGAGTGAACTCCCATTCACAACTGCTACAAAAAGAATAAAATACCTAGGAATACAACTAACAAAGGATGTGAAGGACCTCTTCAAGGAGAACTACTAACCACTGCTCAAGGAAATAAGAGAGGAAGCAAACAGATGGAAAAACACTTCATGCTCATGGTTAGGAAGAAACAATAGCATGAAAATGGCCATACTGCCCCAAGTAACTTATAGATTCAATGCTATCCCCATCAAGCTACCATTGACTTTCTTCACAGAACTGGAAAAAAAACACCTTAAACTTCAAATGGAACCAAAAAAGAGCCAGCACAGCCAAACAATCCTAAGCAAAACAAACAAAGCTGGAGGCATCACACTACCTGACTTCAAACTATACTACAAGGTTACAGTAATCAAAGCAGCATGGTATACCAAAACAGACATATAGACCAATGGAACAGAACAGAGGCATAGGAAGTAATGCCAAACATCTACAACCATCTGATCTTTGGCAAACCTGACAAAAACAAGCAATGGGGAAAGGATTTCCTTTTTAATAAGTGGTATTGGGAAAACTCACTAGCCATGTGCAGAAAGCTGAAATTGAACCTTTTCCTTAGACAATACCATTCAGGACATAGGCGTAGGCAAGGACTTCATGACTAAAACACCAAAAGCAATAGCAACAGAAGTCAAAATAGACAAATTGGATCTAATTAAACCTAAGAGCTTTTGCACAGGAAAAGAAACAATAATTAGAGTGAACCAGCAACCAACAAAATGGGAAAAAATTTTTGCAATCTACCCATCTGGCAAAGGGCTAATATCCAGAATCTGCAAAGAACTTAAAAAAATTTACAAGGAAAAAACAAACAACCATATCAAAAAGTGGACAAGGATATGAACAGACACTATTCATAGGAATACATTTATGCAGCCAACAAACATATGAAAAAGTGTTCATCCCCACAGGTCATTAGAGGCATGCAAATCAAAACCACATTGAGATACCATCTCAGGCCAGTTAGAATGGCGATCATTAAAAAATCTGGAGACAACAGATGCTGGAGAGGATGTGAACAAATAGGAATGCTTTTACACTGTTGGTGGGAGTGTAAATTAGTTCAACCATTGTGGAAGACAGTGTGGCAATTCCTCAAGGATCTAGAAATAAAATACCATTTGACTCAGCAATACCATTACTGGGTATATACCAAAATGATTATAAATCATTTTATTATAAAGACACATAGAAAGACTTGGAACCAACTCAAATACTCATCAATGATAGACTGGACAAGGACAATGTGGCATCTATACACTATGGAATAGTATATAGCCATAAAAAAGGATTAGTTTATGTCCTTTGCAGGGACATGGATGAAGCTGGAAACCATTATTCTCAGCCAACTGACACAAGAACAGAAAACCAAACACCACATGTTCTCACTCATAATTGGATGTTGAACAATGAGAACACATGGACACAGGGAGGGGAACATCACACACTGGGGCCTGTCAGGGGGTGGGGAGATTGGGGAAGGATAACATTAGGAGAAATGCCTAATGTAGGTAACAGGGGGATGGTTGCAGCAAACCACCATGTCAAGTGTATACCTATGTAACAAACCTGCATGATCTGCACATGTACCCCAGAACTTAAAGTCTAATAAAAAATGAAAACAACCATTAAAAAAGGGAAAGAATAATTATTTCCGAAGCCAATATATATCTATATCTATAAATATAGATATAGATATAGATATTTAATATTTGCCTTCTACAGGTAAATAGAAGAAAACAAGGTTCTCTGGGTTTTTTTGTTTGTTTTGTTTTAAGAGATGGGGGTGTCTCACTGTCTTTCCCAGGCTGGTCTTGAACTCCTGGACTCAAACAGTCCTCTCACCACAGCCTCACAAATTGCTCAGAATACAGGCATAAGCCACCATGCCTGGCTGAAAAGAAGTTTTTATCAGGTGCCTACTCCATGCTCAACATTGTAGTATGCATTCTTCTCATCCTATCATTTATGAAAGGAGGTTATTGAAAGTGTCCTTTGCAGTACAATTTTGTAACAATTATTATTTAACTCATTTTCATTTGCTTATGTAAGTCATAGTAAAACTACCTTATACTGTTAAATCATGCTGAGCATCTAATAAACTAAACATTCCTGCTATTCTTAACATAACTGCTATTCTTAACATAACTTTCACTGTTTTTATAGCATAATCAGTTTTTTTCATCAAATACAGAGATTTATATTTGCAGGTGAAAGAATTTGTATTTTCCTTTGCCTATTTTTTTGTTTCTGAGATAGTTTAGATTACCAATTTTTCAAAGTTATATTAACCGTGGTTTCTAACATTTAATCATTTAATGTTTTGATTAGCATGCCATTTCTATCTAAGTTCAAGTATCTGATTTAAAAGTTACAATAGGTAGAACATAATCAAAGCACTTTCTTCAACATATTAGAAGAAAAAAATCTAACTGTGCTAAGTTTGGCCATCACTGCTGGTGAAAACTTAATTTTGTCATCTGCAATATTATTATTTACAAAATCATGTTCTGAGTGCTAATTTTATTCTGAGAAATATACTGGTTTGAGTTTTAAAAAATCTTTTAAACAACCTCATTAAGTAGAAACTATTATTATATACATTTTGCATATGAGGTAAATGAAGTTTAGAAAGTGTAGTTAATTTTCATGATACAGAATTCTTAAATTGTAAAGCCAGAAATCAAATTCACATGTGTGTAAATGAAGAGTCCCACTGTTTAGCTCCATGCTGCAAATATTTCCATGGTTTTCCTTGGAATCAACGTCAAACTTGTTATTCTGCAGTGTCTGAAGTCTATGATTTACATGAAAATATCACACCATGAATCAATTTACTGATATTTCACAAAGTTTATTAACAATAACTTTCATTCTGACTATAGAAGAAATCCTCTGGAGTCTAGGATGTGATTCATCTTCTTATAGCAATTTGAACATACTGAAAGTAGCTACATTATTTTTATTCTATCTTGGCCTATCTAAGGTTTCAACAATCTCTTAATATTATAAATGTTAAAGATAGACATTTTTACAGTTAAAATGACTATTAAAAGGAGAAATTGAGACATTGAAAAGTTATGCTTTTTCTCTATCATCTGTTAATATAAAAATATTACCCACATCTAAGAAATGTTTGACATTTCCTTTTTCTGCTTCTTTTTTTCCTCTTTGAAATTATTCCAGCTACCTTTTACTGCTTCTTATTATATACTTAAGAAAGCACTTTCCTTGTCTTTAGTGTTTTCTATTACGTGTAGCACCTCCAGAAATTTAGTCTTTTCTATACAATTATATATATTCATGCAACTTATTTATTTATTTATTTGAGACACGGTCTCATTCTGTCACCCAGGCTGGAATGCAATGACACTATAATAGCAGCTCACTGCAGCCTTGAACTTCTGGGCTCAACCAATCCTCCTGCCTCAGCCTCCCAAGTAGTTACAACTACAGGTATGCACCACTACACTTGGCTAATTTAATTTTTTTTATTTTTGTCTTGCTATGTTGCTCACACTGGTCTTGAACTTCTGAAGCATATTGATTATCTTATCTTTACTAATATGTTGAGATTGCAGGAGTGAGACACTGCACCTAGCCTCATGTAACTTTTTAATTATCTTTTTTTGTGCAATTCAATCTTTTTATTATGAGAAGGAAATTTATGCATGTAGATTAAGACATATTCTAGATAAATACATTCTGTGCTATATCAAGCATCAATAGTGCTTTCATATTATTTAAAACAGAAGAATGTACCATTCGAGCAGACAAAACACAAGAGCTATCCCTTCTTTGGAGCTGACGCTGCTTTCCTTAGGGTGAGTAAGTTGCCTAGAAAGCATTATCTGCATGCCTGTCCCAACTCCACCCCTGGCTAGATAGCAGTCTGCATATTCTCGTGCTTTTTATAATTTCTATTTTTTCAGAGAGTTGGTCTTTTATGGGCTTACATAGTAGTTCAGAATTTTCCTATCATAGAAATTTTCAGACCAATTACCTAGATTATAACTTTATGATGTCAGGCGGTAGTCATATCATTTTTACCATTGTACACCTGCAAATAAAACTCTGTGGAACATACATTGTTATTTACAACATGCATTAATATTTTAAATAAGTACCAAAGAAGCACTGAAATCTCTAAGAAACTCAATTTACAATTCAATTAAATTATATTCTAACTCAATTTAAAATTTTCTAACTCAAAATTCAATTCATGACTTCTCTTATATATATATATCAATAAACTATATGATTTATTATGTTATTTATCAGGAACGAGTGACATTACCAAAATGGTGGAATAGAAGCAATACGGCTTCACTATCCTCAACAGAAAACAGAAACAATTATCCAGTGCCAAAATTATCACCAACCATATCCCAGAACTCATAATTTAGCCTGAGATGAATCCTGGAGCCACAGAGAAACGAAAAACCATGAGCAGAATGTAGAAGCGGACTTTTCTGTTTGCAATGCCACTCCTACCAACAGTAATCTACCATGCAGAAAAGTCTCCTGGATTCACAATTTCCATACTGGTTGAAGAGAGATTGAGGCAGATACCCTGTTTCCCAATCATCTTGGTCCCTACAGAGTAAAACCATTCCTCCCTCAATCTGTGGGAACACTTGTGAGTACCTGAGGGAGAGGGCAGCTGGAGACAGACAATGGAGGTGGGGCTAGTAGACCCAGGAGATGAAACTCAGACAAAGAAAATGTCAAATCAGAGAGGTGATTCAGCAGCATCATTCTGTGAGAGGCATATTCTATGGGCCATCTGGACAAGGACCCCTAGCCAGTCTTCCACACAACTGAGACATTCCCTTTGGGATCCCACTCATTTGGGACAAGCAGGCCTGCAAACTTTTGCCAGAACTGTGGCAAAACAGTGTTAGCGTGCCACCTAGTGGCAAAAGAGGGAGTGACCTAGAGCTAAAGGCATCAACATGCACACTGCACAGACTCTTTAAACACACGTATGCTAGAGAAACCAAACCAGACCAAGAAACAAATACTGGAACAAAAAACTAATCACTTAATGCAAAGAAATAGACTTACATACATAATAAATGACTTCAGCAAACTAGGAATCTCCCCAAATGGACAAAGTAAGGAACCAGTCTGATTCCAACAAGATGGTGATGTGAGCTTTCAGGTCAACAGAATTCAAAATAAGAATGTTAAGGATACTCATCAAAATGCAAGATAACACAACAAAGCAACTCAGAAATTTTTCAGAGATTAAAACAATAAAAAGTAAACAGAAATCCTGGAACTAAGAAATACATTGGCTGAAATAACAAATGTATCAGAAGGTCTCAACCACAGAACTGATCAAACAGAAGAAAGATTTTGTGAGTTCAGTCACACAATATTTGAAAATATGTACTCCAACAGAAAAAAGAAAAATAATAATGAAAAGGAATTATACCAAAACAGAGATATAGACCAATGGAACAGAACAGAGGCCTCGGAGGCAACACAACATATCTACAACCATTCGATCTTATACAAACCTGAAAAAAACAAGCAATGGGGAAAGAATTCCCTGTTTAATAAATGGTGTTGGGAAAACTGGCTAGCCATGTGCAGAAAGCAGAATCTGGACCCCTTCCTGACGCCTTACACTAAAATT